>NC_052948.1:64869678-65157178 GCF_013358895.1 Oreochromis aureus | reverse complement strand
GCACTCACATATTAAATGAACTGAAATCAGTAGTGTGATCTCCAGTCTTGATATAAGGAATGAGAGAAATGACAGCTGTTATTTTAATCAGCCTGTCTCAGTTGTTTTAACTCTAAGTACCACAGAGTAATGTGGTAACATCTGGACTGACGAGTTTACTGTCAGCATTTTAATCGCTAGTTTAAAGGCTGTAGGTTGCAGCCATTGCTCTAACACTGTATAAATGTAACAGGGCTCAGTGCTGGTTCTAACAGTCTGAGCTGCTTCCAGCTTTATTTGTGAAGAGCACAGCAGCTTACAAAACACGTAGCGAGCTCGTACAGCTGCGACGTAAAACTTTCATTAGCTAAGATGACCTTAAAATAACGGGGCTACGTGCGGTGATGCTAGCGTTAGCCACGTTAGCACCTTACCTTCAACAGGTGGTCAGACTGTGTAGACGGGCACTCAGTCAGAGGTTGGCTCTCCGTTTCGCTGCAGGGTCCCTTCATTGTGTTGAGCCGAGTGTAAATCCCGATGCTGAACGGCCTTTGTACAAGCACACACGCTTCGTAGCAGGGCGAAACTATGAGCTAGAAAAATCCAGGCTGGCAGACAGCCTGTGTCTGACCAACCAATCAGAGAGCTCCTTACATCCCACGGTGTGGCTAATTTGAATAGCCTCCAGCAAGTTGTTAATCGAAGAGCTAATCCAGCAGCTAATCCAGGAGCGAACAGGAAAGGGAAATGGATTTTCAACTGCAGTTTATTAAATTGCAGGTGGAAAAAGGATTTTGACCTGCAGTTTATTAAATTGCAAGTGGAAAAAGGATTTTGAACTGCAGTTTATTAAATTGCAAGTGGAAAAAAGATTTTGACCTGCAGTTTATTAAATTGCAAGTGGAAAAAGGATTTTGAACTGCAGTTTATTAAATTGCAAGTGGAAAAAGGATTTTGACCTGCAGTTTATTAAATTGCAGGTGGAAAAGGGATTTTGAACTGCAGTTTATTAAATTGCAAGTGGAAAAGGATTTTGAACTGCAGTTTATTAAATTGCAGGTGGAAAAGGATTTTGAACTGCAGTTTATTAAATTGCAACTGAAAAAAGGATTTTAAAATGTAGTTTATTAAAGTGCAATTGGAAAAAGTTTTTTGAAATGCAAGTGGAAAAAGGATTTTGAAATGCAGTTTATTAAATTGGAATTCAAAAATGAATTTACAATTGCAGAATTTATTCTACAATTCATTATTAAAGCACAGAAATTTTTATTTCGATGCGCGTGGCTCTTGTGGTCCTCCATACAAGTGGGCTGTGTTAAAGTAAAAAATACTGATCTGATACCAGCACCAGCGTTGGTATTAGTGCTATAGATATTTGGATCAATCCGCTCACCTCGCTGCTCTGAAGAGAAACTGTTCAAATCTGAGATATGAGCTCAAAAGTCACAGCAGTTGTTTCTTCGGGTTCTGTTCACAGCTTTATTTCATCTGGAAGGTTTTAAACGTCTTTTAAAGGAAGTGACAGAAAGCATCTTTGAAGGACGGGTGTGTGTGGACACAAGTAGAAATCTACCTGAAACACATCTGAGTGGAAAGTCCAGGAGCGATCATTCAAACACACATTTAAACTAAAGATCCACAGTCAGCCCCATATCAGGTTTGACTCACATCTGAAACCAGGCGGTGTGTGTGTGTGTGTGTGTGTGCGCGCGTGCGCGTGCAGTAAAGTCCGAGAGCTTCACTGCATTAGAGTTCAGACATCGTGGGTTAAATGTCTGAGACAAAGTGTGAGACTCAGCTTGGCTTTAGAAACGCTCATGTTTTGATCGGCAACATCAATGATCCCAAACAGACACCTCGCCTTTGATTCTGAAGCTCTCACAAGGTTACTGCTTCTCCGGGAAGAGAAGAGTTCACTAACAACAGGTTAAAAGAGGCAGCAGAGGTTGTCAGTAACACTGAGCATCATCACAGTGAGCAGAGGAGCCGAGATAGAGCAAAGAGCCCAACAGGAGCAAATGTTACATTAGAGCCTGTAAACAAGCACATTTGGACTTTTTAGGTTCGATCTGCATGAAATGTTGAATGTCACACGCTTCATTTTTATGGTCAATTATGATGAAAATCATTTATTTGAGACTCATATTTATGTGTGAGTATAATTTTCCATATTTACGACCAGATCTTCTCTTTCTAACGCCGTCCCTGCTGGCTGTGATCTACACAGTTAAATTCATGTCACGTCTGCGCCTTTCGTGTGTGTGTTACCTGTAAATTAAGATCCAGATTTTAATGTGTCACAGATGTGCTTCAGTAAGATTTCTGCTCAGGTCCAAAACCTTCCGCGCATTCCGACAGCGAACGAGGACATTTAGGACCGGACGGAGCGGAAACACGGACAGACAGCATGATCAGTTCAGTAGAAAATCTCACACTTCTAAACTCCAGTACCTCCCAGCTCCCGTGGTTTCTGAGAGGTAAACATCCTGATTACTTTTCCGTGTGGAGAGCAGAGGCTGTGCGCGCTGATGTATTCAGACACGAACGCGGAAAATTCTTCTGCTTGTCACAGGTTTTAATTTCTGCTGCCGTCACCGGCAGAGGAAACTATCCACACTCTAAAACATATGCGGGGTCAAAGAAAGTCCACCCGGGAATCGGTGACCACAGCGCGGTCATTAATCAGCGTTTCTGACGTTTCCCCGGTTCCTCTTCGTGCACACTGCCGAGATGTAGAGAGGGGAACCGCAAGCGCGCGCCTGTGAGTCATGTGAGCGAGCCAGCAGTCAGTGGACCGGACCCCTCCCCCGCCTGTCCGCGGTCACCAAACAGCAGCGACACTGATGCCAACACTAATGCTTTTATTCTGAAACATGTTTTTAAGGTTTCTTTAGATTTTTTACATTCACGTAGTTACAGAACACACAGCAGCCACGAGCGCCAAAAACACTCCACAGAAGAACGCGGGAAGCAGCAGAAGCAGCATGACCCCCACCCGACACCTCCCACCCCCCAACATCAAGTCTGCACAGAGAACTGATTCTGAACACGTCACAGGACAGAGATGGCTTTGTGCGCTTTTACGCACCGCGTATTTACGCACGGCCCCGCTCTCTGTCCACGCCACAGCTTCAGACTGTGAGCGTTTATAAATCCCTTTGATGCAAAGTCACAAAAGTCCCGAGCCGCCCGTCGATCAAAACACGTCAAGTCCACGGCTCTGCAGCTCGGCGCGGTCCGTCCCTCTCTTCACCTGCGCAGCGCGTCCGTGGCGCACTGGTCCGTGAGCACCGACAGGCGGCAGTTCTCTGTCTCCACGTTGTTCAGCGGGATGGCCACCTGCGTGTCATCCGGCTCCGCCCTTACCGTCCCCGAGAACGGCCGCAGGTGGCACGTGCTCGGCCCCGAGGGAGAGGAGATCCTCCAGAACAGGTCCTTCATTTTCTTCCGGAACTCCCGGCGCATGAGGCAGTACAGCACTGGGTTCAGGCAGCTGTTGGTGTGCGCGAGGCACACGGTCACCGGGTGCACGTACGTGTGCACCATGTAGAAGGTCTTGTCCCAGTTGACCACGTTGAACTTAACCAGCACGCCCCAGAAGGTGATGGCGTGGTTCGGCATCCAGCACACGAAGAACGACAGAACCACGATGGTGACGGAGCGCGTGACTCTGGACCTGCGCTTCACCTGGTTGTTGTTCATGCTGCGCAGACGGACGAAGCGCAGCAGCAGCAGGTAGCACGCGCTGACGATGAGCATGGGGAACACAAAGGCCACGAGGATCTTCTGGAGGTGGTGCAGCGCGAGCCAAGCCTGACCGTCCGGGAAGGCGAGCAGGCACAGGCGCTCGCCGGCAACGCTCTTCACCGTGGAGAAGATCGCCGTGGGCAGGGACGCGAGCGCCGCGGACAGCCACAGCGCGGCGATAACCCAGCGCACCGGGCACACACGGCGCCGGGTCCGGTCCTTCAGCGCCGAGGCCACCGACCAGTAGCGCGTGACGCTCATGGCCGTGAGGAAAAAGACGCTCGCGTACATGTTCATGACGGTGACTGTCAGCACTATCTTACACATGGCGCTGCCAAATGGCCAGCTGAAGTCCAGCGCAGTGTCCACGGCCCAGAACGGTAGGGTGAGCACGAACTGGAAGTCCGTGACGGCCAGGTTGAGGATGAACAGGTTGATGCTGGAGCGCTTCTTCCGGCCGCCGCGCGCCTTCATCAGGAAGAAGACGAGCAGGTTTCCCAACAGCCCTGCGGCGCACACCAGCGAGTACACGGCTGAGATGAGGATGCGCAGCGCCGGGGAGCCGTCCGCGGGCACGTCGATGTCGTCCAGGCTGCTGAAACGGCTCGTGCCCGCCGAGGAGCGGTTCCACGCGGCGCTCTGGTTCCACGGCTCCGCCATGCCGCCCGGGAGCGTCACGTCCCGCACGAGGGCACAAGACAGGGTACCGGCGCGCCGAGCTGCCGGGAGCTCCTCGTGCTCATGGTCCCGACCGCCGCCGAGGGTCGACTGGCGGGCCGTGTGCGCGCAACGCGCTTTAAATGCTGCTGGTGCCCGCGGAGGCGCGTGCCTGATTGGGAGGTGGGGGGAGAGAGAGAGGGAGAGGCTCAGTGTTTTTTTTATTTTTTTTAAGTTTGCTCCTGAGCAAAAACAACAACTAAAAAAACAAAAAGTGATGCGCTGTTCGCTGTTAGCAGGTGCACGAGGCTCACGGCAGTGTGACACACACACACACTCTCTCTTTCTCTATTGGCACTATATTATTTTCATTGTCTTGAGTTATTAGCTCTTATTCTGAATGTATTATGGCAGTAAAGCCTCGAGAAGCAAATTACTTTGGCTGTTGTAGCAGAAGTTTAATGTTTTAAGCATGAATGTAGTGAAATACACTGAGTTATTCTTCTTGTTTCAAGCTAAGATGAGGCAAAGTTTCACAGAGGTTAAAAAAAGAAAAGAGAAAAGGTTAAAAAGCTCAGTGAGAGGAAAAAGTCCATCCAGTCTCCGAGCAGAGACACTCTGACTTCCTCGCCAGCGCGTCTTCTAGGACGAACATGAAACGCGCAGCTGTCGCCGTCTGCAGCTCAGCAGCCCAGACCATCACAACACCACCGCCGTGGCTGCTGCTGCTGGGATGTTCTCTTTATGAAACGCTGTTCGTCTGATGCAGATGTAACGGGACTCAAACGGCCTGCAGGTCTTTGCTGTCGGGCTGGTCGCTCCTGGGAAGGTTGAGCACATGTTTTCTCCATGTGTGGATAACAACCCTCAAAGCCTCAAATATGTCTCTGTAACCTTTCAGAACGACAGACGTGGCTCCTCAGCTGGTTCTTTAGATCGCGACGTGTTGGCGTGAAGTCAGTTCTGATGATTTATGACCAGAGAATATTTTCCAGACACTCATCCCAGTAACATCTTCATAAATATCACATTTTCTGCCTTTCAGCATTTCATGTTTATGGTTTTTAATTAAACTCAGATAATTTACAAATCACTGCATTCTGTTCTAATTTAAATTTCTCAGCTTCCAAACTTTGTCGGCAGAGTTGTACAAACTATAAATTCATTCATTATTCAGCCTGAATTGATTTGAATAATTATTTGAAACGTTGTGTAAGATGAAGGCAGGAGGAGACGGCGTGTTCGATTAAGCGGCTGAAATAATTTAGTCTGACTTTGTGTAAATTTGTGTTACTGAAATGACTCGATGTCTTCCTGTCTGT
This sequence comes from Oreochromis aureus, assembly GCF_013358895.1. Classification (NCBI taxonomy): domain Eukaryota; kingdom Metazoa; phylum Chordata; class Actinopteri; order Cichliformes; family Cichlidae; genus Oreochromis; species Oreochromis aureus. Next base: position 65,151,473 of record NC_052948.1, on the reverse strand, counting down.
CCATGTGCTCTGGGCTCCAAGTGCTTCCAAACCTGCCCGTTACCGGTCCGATGGTTATTGTAACGGGGTGATGCAGGACGTGCTCAGCAGCCAATAAAAGCTGCCGTAAATAAACCACTTCCTGACTTACATGCGGTTAAGTGGCTTACTTACCTGACACGTGTTCATCAGTTAATGAATCCACGCATAGATAAGATGAAGGTCCAGCGAGCCAGCTGGCACACAGCAACATTTTCCCATCATGCTCTTGTGATCCAGCTGCTCGGTGCCAGCAGGCTTCATCGATTTCACCCCAGAATGTGGGAGCTTTGCTTTTCCCCCCTCACACAGGAGGATTTAACAGCACGACACAAACACTCAGAGGAACGGCAGCAGCTCTGCTGCAGTTTTATTTCAGTGCAAAATCAAGAGAACAAAACACTGAGCAGGAAATGAAAATGCAACAGACAGCCACAACAATGATGGCCACTGATCTGATTCTCCATTATTCCATAATATAGGGGAGACCGGGGATAGTTGTAACGTGGGTCAGTTGTAACACTTCCAATTTCTCCAATCAGGGCTAAGTTTCAAATGATCTGATCCTGTGCATGCCCAATTCAGTTCTGCTATCACATGTGAAAAATCAGCACATTTTGTCAAACACAGACAATTTAACACGAAAAAAAGTAATTTGTATGCCAAAAAGTAAGTTTTTCTACTTTATTTCAATTTCTAATAGCATTATCTGCTTTGCAGTTAAACTCATCAAACTTAAATTATGTTATTTGTATGTCTATGGTTATATATTCTGTGTAGGTCTTTAGTGCTAATGTTTTAGCCGTTGGCTGTAATCTTAGCTAGTTCATGGCTATAGGAGTCTGGGTCAGTTGTAACAGCAACAGTCTGGGTTAGTTGTAACAATAATGCAGATGTTACAACTTACCACACTATTACTTTAACTTATATTAAACAAGTTGGGGCAACGACATCAGCAGAGAGGTTCACTGGTCGCCTTTGTATATGCGGTTAATGCCATTGGCAACACAATTCCTCCACTGTTTGTGTTCCCACACATACATTATGCAGACCACTGTGTCAGAGATGGACCAGTAGGAAGTACTGGTAGTGGAAATAAATCAGGATGGGTGCAAGAAACAGATTTCCTCATCTTTCTGAAGCACTTTGCAAACCACACCAAGGTAAGCCATGATAAAAAGTAATGGAACTGCGATGCTGGTGCACAACTACATTTTTTCAGCTTCATTGTTATGTTCAAAAGTTGGTGCAAGAGTTGTAGGTTATAATGCCCACTGAGCCAATGAGGCCAAACTCAAGGAAGACCAACCAAAATTAATAAAATATTCAGTTGCAGAAAATTCCATAATTTGTCTTTTTTGGGGGGTTGGAATATGTTCAAAAGCTGGATTTCTGCATTCTGTCACACACACAGCTACATTAATGGCTCTTAGTGCATTCATGTGTTGAATCAAAAAGATTACATGTTAATGTTTTGTCAGTACCCTTATTTCATTGTGTTACATTTCACCCCAGGATATGTTACAACTAACCCAGACTATGGGGTTAATTGTAACATTTCACTCTTTGTGTTTGAGACCATACCATGCAATGGGTAATTGTGCTGCAGAGAAAATAGCTGCACTATTTAATAGCAGAGACATGTAAATACTTTGCATTACATTTTGAATCCACTACCTTAAAAGAGCTCCAATTTACAGACAGAAATGTCAAAAATGTTACAACTATCTCCGGTCTCCCCTACATCATGTTGAAAGAAAAGCAGCTGTAATAAGTTAAGATTTGAGACTAACTTCTGACTCCAGAGTTGAATCCACGTGTTTACACCCTCGCCCCACAGTGGGCCTGTTCATTGAACGTTTCCCGTTACATGTACATATGATCGTTTCGTTATTCATATTATGCAGAAAGCCCGGTGTTCTGACAAACAGTCCTACTGTAAGCAGTTTATGCACATTTCAGGTTTCTGTGCGGAAGCATCCAGGCACCACTTTAGGAGGATGGTCTCCTCGGAGAGGGTCTGACGCAGCTGAGGATGACGTTTATCAGGGCCGCAGAGCCTGGAAGTATGTAGCTAATCAACTGAGGTATGCAGCCATGAGAACCTGGACCTGCTTCAGTTTACAGTGAAATATAAGCTCTGTAGAGTTTTTATTGAAGGGCCAGAGCTTCGAGTTTTTCACGAGAAAGTTCATGGAAAAACCGAGTCCATTCAGAAGCTTCTAGAACCTTCTTCAGCAGCAATAAGGTGCAGTGATCTGAGGCGCTTGGAAAGAAAAGCGTCTGGACTTCTTTTGGTCCAGGATGTGAGTTGGTGTTAAGGCGTCTGGGTAGGATCTCAAAACTGGATTATAGATGGCAGACAGTTGGTGTTGTAAGCCCCGCCCTCTGTTCAAAGATGGTCGTTCACAGTGGACATAGATGGCTCCTCTTTCAAACCATCTCTGTCCACAATGTGAACACTGGCATCCTCAAAGAGGGTCCTTTGTCACAACGGGACAAGACTCGGCTTTCCATCTGCATCTAAAGGACACTCACATCCTGGGTCATTTGACCTCAGGAAATCACATGATAGGGTGGGGCTAGGTTTCAGAGTGGGTTCAACTGAAACCTTGGCTGACTGTGTCTCCCTTGGGGGGACACTCCCACAGGGTTTAAATCTGGGACCCTCCACCAGCTGCTCTGAGAACTGAAGAAGCTTCTTGGATTAAACGTTTTCAAGGAAACTTAAAGTGCAGACGCTTTCCTTTCCAAGCTCCTTCCTACGATGACGTGGAAGACTGAGAACCTTCACAGACCACCTGCAGTGATGTTTCTGTGTGACGTTCGGTTTCTCACATCTCTGTGGAGAAGTTTTAGCTAGACGGCCTCATGTGACTCCAGCTCTTTAATGCAGTTATTCAAAAGCTGTTCTCTTGTATGTGCACGTTTTATTATAGCCCATAACACTGCCACCTGTTGGTCAGTCATGGAAGTTCAATTCATTTTACTCAAAACAAACTGTTTCCTGTGATCGAATATGTTTGATCACAGGAAACAGTTGCAGGAAGAAAAACATATTCTGGCCCCAAGTAACATTTGGAAATTTTAACATATATTAATCTTTAGATATTTAGGGCCCGAGCACCGAGAGTGCGAAGGCCCTATTGTATCTGCTCTGTTTATTATTATTATTATTATTATTATTATTATTATTATTATTATTATTATTAGGGGCCCGAGCACAAAAGTGCGAAGGCCCTATTGTATCTGCTCTGTTTATTATTATTATTATTATTAGGGCCCGAGCACTGAGAGTGCGAAGGCCCTATTGTATCTGCTCTGTTTATTATTATTATTATGTGTGCCTATGCCAAGAGGCACACATATTACTATTCGTCGGATTTATTATTCTTATTATTATTATTATTCTCCATCTTCCGCCTAAATTTCGGCACGTAATATCTGCTTGTTTTATCAAGACATCCCATATTTAGCGACAGTGCTCTGACAACGTCGGTCCTGCCTGACAGCTAGCCGGCTACCTAGCTAGCTGCCGCGCTTGGCTGCAAATGGATAGCGAGGGACTCTCTCTGTCGTTTCACCTCCCGGTCTCGCAAATGCTCGCACAGAATCGGAGTTACAGCTGGATGTGGAAAAAATAACTGAGTTGTTTGGTGGTGCTATAACGCCGGAGCTACAACAGTGGGCAGCTATCCACCGTGTATGACAGAAAGGACATGTCACGACCGCCGATCGACCGGTGTTTGCTAACGCGGAGGTCAATCGTGGATCAGGGAAAGCGAAGGCAGGAGCGTGAGGTGAACTGAATTTCAGGTAAGAAGTTATGACCTGCACTCTATTTGGGTCAGATATAAACCGAGTTTAGGTGTAGTTTGTTTTCATTGTGCTGACTTTTTACAATCGTACTGCGTGCTAGCTAGCACGACGGGAGTTTGTATACAGCTGTGTGCGCTAAGTTACTGACGTTGGACTTTATTGTATTCATAAGGGTTCGTTCATAGAGTTGCCGTTACAAACGGAATCGTGCCACATTCAGAGAAAAAATATTACGATTTATTCTGTCGTTACGAAGCCTCCCTGTCATTCTCTGCCTGTTGCAACTTCAATCATGAAACTGATCAATGATCGGCTTTTTCGCTCTTGTTTGTTTATCGCCTAAACAACAGCTGCACGTTTAAGCTTGATCAGCTGTTGTTAGAATTCATTTGCTTCTAATTTCTAGTATCAGCTGATGTCGATGTGGAAAAAATAACTGAGTTGTTTGGTGGTGGAGCTACAACAGAGGGCAGCTATCCACCGGTGTGTGACAGAAAGGACATGCCGCGAACGAGACATAAAAGGCGGTGAGGCTACCGCCGATCGACCGTGTTTGCTAACGCGGAGGTCAATCGTGGATCAGGGAAAGCGAAGGCAGGAGCGTGAGGTGAACTGAATTTCAGGTAAGAAGTTATGACCTGCACTCTATTTGGGTCAGATATAAACCGAGTTTAGGTGTAGTTTATTTTCGTTGTGCTGACTTTTTCAATCACTTACAATAACTTGTACTGCGTGCTAGCTAGCACGAGGGAGTTTGTATACAGCTGTGTGCGCGCTAAGTTACCGATGTTACCGATGTTGAACTTTATGACAGCCTCCCTGTCATTCTCTCGCCTGTTGAAACTTCAGTCATGAAACTGATCAATGATCGGCTTTTCTCTCTTGTTTGTTTATCGCGCTAAACAACAGCAGCATGTTTAAGCTTGATCAGCTGTTGTTAGAATTCATTTGCTTTTAATTTCTAGTATCAGCTGATGTTTGCTGCAGCCACAGCTGTAAAACGGCTGTTCCAAACCAGATGTCCTTACTGAATCATCAGAGCTGAACAGGTGATGGAGAAACAGGTTTACCCTTAGGTGACATGAATGAGTTGAAGGAAGTTATGAACTGTTTCTGAGAGACAAATATACACCAAGCTCCTTTTTTGTGTAGCTGACAGCTGGTAACTGTGCAGGGGCGGATCTAGCAAAGCTTTTGCCAGGGGGCCAGGTAGGGCATTAACAGAGAAAGGTGGACACAAAGATATACTTTTCTTTCTTACTCTCATATAAAATATTTAGCTTTTATTAAATAGTTATCTGAATCTTAAAACCAAAGTTTGTATAATAATACACAAGATTGGCTGTAGACCATTGTTCATCATTCAGAACACTGTGTAAAAATAACAAAAACAAAAAGTGAATGCAAAAGTGCATAAATATTTATTTTACGTGTTTGATGTGTGTGGCGGGCGTGGTCTGCAGTGCCGCTGCAGGGAGGTGGACCCACCTGAGCGGCACCTGCAATCACGCCTCTCGGCGTAGTCTGTGCTCTCTCGGCTGTTTTTGGGTGTGTGTCGGGCTGTGAGTTGAAAAGCTACAGCCGGCTGTTTGGGTACACCAACCATGTGTGAAAAGTGGTCCATAACGTAATGCTTCAAAGCGTGTTCATGCAAACATTGTCGGATCTGCCGTGGTACAATGGGACTTCTGCTCATGAACCTGTGTGCACAGCGTCTGCAAATCGGCGCTGTACGAAGTCACTTCATCTTTACCCAAAACTGTAAGCTGTCATCTGTGAGGCGCGAGCGGTGTTTGTTTTTACCATAGTTCATGGTGGAGAATGGCTGCTCTGCTGAGTTTTGCTCTCTGTAGCTGTATGAATGGCAAACTACACTGATTACCAGCGGCATAGGCACACATAAAATTTCTTCTGAAATTTTCCCTTTCTAGTTATTATTATTATTATTATTATTATTATTATTATTATTATTATTATTATTATTTTTCATTGAAATGAATTGCCTTTTTGAGGGCCTAAACATGCTCAAAAACTCATGAAATTTTGCACACGCATCAGGTCTGGTGAAAAATTTCGTATTTTAATGGTTTTACATATGAGCATTGGAAAATTGCTCTAGAGCGCCACCTATGCCTTAAAAAATGCAGCCCTACGACCACATGGTTTGAGCTACATGTATGAAATCTGGGACACGTATGTATCATGCCAAGACAAACAAAAAAGTCAATGGGCCCATTGACGCAAACCCAACAGGAAGTCCGCCATTTTGGATTGAAGGTCAAATTTTGGCTCTGATTTTACCATTTCCATGCCTTGTACTTTCGTGAACTCCTCCTTGGGATTTGGTCATACAAACTTCATATTTGGACAGTGCCAACTACACACCTGGGCCATGTTAAATTGCGGAGCTTTTGAGTTTTCGTGATATGGTGAGGACGTGGCGCCACGGCGAATTTCGATGACTCGCCATGAAAATCTTATTGCCTCTCATTCCCTCATACATTGTCCGCCCTGCACCAAAGAGCACACATATGATAAGGCTCTACCCCTGAACATATTTCAACTGCCATATTTGACACCAGGGACAGCGCCACCTAGTGGGAACAGGAAGTGTCATATTTTACACTTTGGGGTACAGTATTGTGATGGGTGACATCTGCAGCCTCAAATTTCTCCAGGAAAGCCTTAAGGAGTTGGTCTGGGGTTACAGTGAAAACTGTGACTTTGCGCGAAAGGGTGTGACCCCAGCAGCATGGCGAACATTGATGTCTCGCCATGCAGAAACAAATGAGTATAACTCAATGAAATCCAGTCTGATCAGTACCAGACTTTACAGGGATGATGTCAGACCCGCCCTGAACAGATTGATGTGCCCATTGACAGGAATACGAAGAGCGCCACCTAGTGGGAACAGGAAATGTCATGTCTTTCACTTTGTTGTACTGATTTTCACGGGTTCATCGTGGCCACCTGAAGAGCGGTGAATGTCACCATCAGTCCCTCATGATGCTTCAGTGAGAAAATTGTGACTTTAAACTGAACGGCGCACCCTGGTGGCAAGGCGGTTCACCATGAAAAATTAAGTGGCTTTTGAGGGGCTTGGAAAGTTTAAAATTTCTTGAAATTTGGCGCACACTTCCAATGTGATGAACGCTTTCTTGTTATCTGATCACTTTCCTTGAATAGTGCAAAATGGCTCCACAGCGCCCCCTACAAAATTTCAAAACAACAGCCCCTGCTCTGTGTTTTATCTATGAGTCTGAAACCTGGTAAGCTTATAGGAGATATGAAGATGTACAAAAAAGTCTCTTGGAGCAATATCCCAAATCCAACAGGAAGTCAGCCATTTTAAAATTAATGTGTAATTTTGGCGACATTTTCACCTCTTTTCAGGCACCGTACTTTGACGAACTCCTCCAAGGGATTTCATCAGATTGATGCGATCTCCTGTGTGTTGAATCTAAAGAGCTTTGTGATGTTAAATTGCGAAGCTTTTTACGTTCAGGGAAACGGGGTGGTCATGGCGGCACGTGGAGTTTCAATCACTCGCCAAGAAGCAGTAATCTGCTGTCACTCAAAAACACAATGTTCAATCTCTCCCAAACTTCGCAGGTGTGATGAGAGTCGAGCTTGGAAATGTTTGATATGCGATTTCTCAGTAATGGTTAGAGCGCCACCTAGTGGGACGACTATAATCATCATTGAATGAGATGAAATTTTAGCTGGTGGTTAAATGCATGAATTCCATCAATGTGACATTTGATTGGACGTGCTGGTTGTAGGTGTTGGGCGTGGCTCGACGCGATGGGGTGCGCGGGCCCTCATAACGCTGCTTGCAGCTTTAATTATTAGGGCCCGAGCACCGAGAGTGCGAAGGCCCTATTGTATCTGCTCCGTTTCTTATTATTATTATTATTATTATTATTATTATTATTATTCAGGCAAAACAAGGGCCTTTTTGAGGGCTTTAACATGCTCGAAAACTCTTGGAATTTTGCACACATGCCAGGTCTGGTGAAAAATTTTGTATTTTAATGGTTTTACATATGAGCACTGGGAAATGGCTCTGTAGCGCCACCTATGCCTTGTTAAATGCAGCCCTACGAACACATCATTTTAGCTACATGTATGAAATTTGGCACACATGTGTATCATGCCAAGACGAACAAAAAAGTCAGTGGGACCATTGACGCAAACCCAACAGGAAGTCCGCCATTTGGAAGTGAAGGTGACATTTTGGCTCTAATTTTGCCATTTCCATGCCTCGAACTTTTGCGAACTCCTCATTGGAATTTCATCGTACAAGCTTCATATTTGGTCAGTGTCAACTACACACCTGGGCCATATTAAATTGCGGAGCTTTTGAGTTTTCGGGTTACTGTGAGGCCGTGGCGCCACGGCGAATTTCGATGACTCGCCATGAAAATCTTATTGCCTCTCGGTCTGTCATACATTGTCCGACCTTGACCAAAGTGGACACATATGATAAGGCTCCACCCCTGAACATATTTCAAGTGCCATATTTGACATCAGGGACAGCGCCACCTAGTGGGAACAGGAAATGTCATGTTTTACACTTTGGGGTACAGTATTGTAATGGGTGACATCTGCAGCCTCAAATTTCTCCAGGAAAGCCTTAAGGAGTTGGTCTTGGGTTACAGAGAAAACTGTGAGTTTTCGCTGAAGGGTGTGACCCCAGCAGCATGGCGAACATTGAGGTCTCGCCATTAAGAAACAAATTAGTGTAACTCAATGAAATCCAATCTGATCAGTACCAGATTTTACAGGGATGATGTCAGACCCGCCCTGAACAGATTGATATGCCCATTGTCAGGAATACGTAGAGCGCCACCTAGTGGCACCAGGAAATGTCATGTCTTTCATTTTGTTGTACTGATTTTCACAGGTTCATCGTGGCCACCTCAAAAGCGGTGAATATCACCATCAGTCCCTCTTGATGCTTCAGTGAGAAAATTGTGACTATAAACTGAACGGCGCACCCTGGTGGCAGCGCAGTTCACCATGAAAGATGAAGTGGCTTTTGAGGGGCTTGAAAAGTTTAAAAGTCTTGAAATTTGGCGCACACCTCTAATGTGATGAGGGATTTCTTTTAAATGTTCATTTTCCTTGAACAGCGCAAAATGGCTCCACAGCGCCCCCTACAAAATTTCAAAACAACAGCCCCTGCTCTGTGTTTTATGTATGAGTTTGAAACCTGGCAAGCTTATTGGAGATATCAAGATGTACAAAAAGTCTCTTGGAGCAATATCCCAAATCCAACAGGAAGTCAGCCATTTTAAAATTAATGTGTAAATTTGGCGACATTTTCCCCTCTTTTCAGGCCTCATACTTTGACGAACTCCTCCAAGGGATTTCATTAGATTTACGCGATCTCCTGTGTGTGGAATCTAAAGACCTTTGTGATGTTAAATTGCGAAGCTTTTACGTTCAGGGAAACGGGGGTGGTCATGGCGGCACGTGGAGTTTCAATCACTCGCCAAAAGCAGTAACCTGCTGTCGCTCAAAAACACAATGTCCAATCTCTCCCAAAGGTCGCAGGCGTGATGAGACTCGAGCTCGGAAATGTTTGTTATGCCATTTGTCAGTAATGGTTAGAGCGCCACCTAGTGGGACGACTATAATAATGGTTGAATGAGATGAAATTTTAGCTGGTGGTTAAATGCATGAATTCCATCAATGTGACATCAGATCGGAAGCGCTGGTTTTAGGTGTTGGGCTTGGCTCGACGCGCCGGGAGTGCGAGGGCCCTCATATCGCTGCTTGCAGCTTTAATTATTATTATTATTATTCAGGCAAAACAAGGGCCTTTTTGAGGGCCTAAACATGCTCAAAAACTCATGGAATTTTGCACACATGCCAGGTCTGGTGAAAAATTGTGTATTTTAATAGTTTTACATATGAGCATGTGAAAATGGCTCTAGAGCGCCACCTATGCCTTGTTAAATGCAGCCCTACGAACACATAGTTTGAGCTACATGTATGAAATCTGGCACACATGTGTATCATGCCAAGACGAACAAAAAAGTCAGTGGGACCATTGACGCAAACCCAACAGGAAGTCCGCCATTTGCAAGTGAAGGTGACATTTTGGCTCTAATTTTGCCATTTCCATGCCTCGAACTTTTTCGAACTCCTCCTTGGGATTTGGTCGTATAAGCTTCATATTTGGTCAGTGTCAACTACACACCTGGGCCATGTTAAATTGCGGAGCTTTTGAGTTTTCACAATACGGTGAGGCCGTGGCGTCATGGCGAATTTGGACGACTCGCCATGAAAATATTATTGCCTCTCATTCTGTCATACATGGTCCGACCTGGACCAAAGAGCACACATACGATAAGGCTCCACCCCTGAACATATTTCAACTGCCATATTTGACACCAGGGACAGCGCCACCTAGTGGGAACAGGAAATGTCATGTTTTACACTTTGGGGTACAGTATTGTGATGGGTGACATCTGGAGCCTCAAATTTCCCCAGGAAAGCCTTAAGGAGTTGGTCTTGGGTTACAGTGAAAACTGTGACTTTTCGCAAAAGGGTGTGACCCCAGCAGCATGGCGAACATTGATGTCTCGCATGCAGAAACAAATGAGTATAACTCAATGAAATTCAGTTATACTCAGGGATGATATCAGACCCGCCCTCAACAGATTGATGTGCCCATTGTCAAGAATACGAAGAGCGCCACCTAGTGGCAACAGGAAATGTCATGTCTTTCACTTTGTTGTACTGATTTTCACGGGTCCATCGTGGCCACCTGAAGAGCGGTGAATGTCACCATCAGTCCCTCATGATGCTTCAGTGAGAAAATTGTGACTTTAAATTGAACGGCGCACCCTGGTGGCAAGGCGGTTCACCATGAAAAATTAAGTGGCTTTTGAGGGGCTTGGAAAGTTTAAAATGTCTTGAAATTTGGCGCACACCTCCAATGTGATGAACGCTTTCTTGTTATGTGATCACTTTCATTGAATAGTGCAAAATGGCTCCACAGCGCCCCCTACAAAATTTCAAAACAACAGCCCCTGCTCTGTGTTTTATCTATGAGTCTGAAACCTGGTAACCTTATAGGAGATATGAAGATGTACAAAAAAGTCTCTTGGAGCAATATCCCAAATCCAACAGGAAGTCAGCCATTTTAAAATTAATGTGTAATTTTGGCGCCATTTTCCCCTCTTTTCAGGCACCGTTCTTTGACGAACTCCTCCAAGGGATTTCATTAGATTTATGCGATCTCCAGGGTGGGGAATCTAAAGACCTTTGTGATGTTAAATTGCGAAGCTTTTTACGTTCAGGGAAACAAGGTGGTCATGGCGGCACGTGGAGTTTCAATCACTCGCCAAAAAGCAGTAATCTGCCGTCTACTCAAAAACACAATGTCCAATCTCTCCCAAAGGTCGCAGGCGTGATGAGACTCGAGCTCAGAAATGTTTGTTATGCCATTTGTCAGTAATGGTTAGAGCGCCACCTAGTGGGACGACTATAATCATGACTGAATGACATGAAATGTTAGCTGGTGGTTAAATGCATGAATTCCATCAATCTGACATCAGATCGTAAGTGCTGGTTGTAGGAGTTGGGCGTGGCTCGACGCGCCGGGGGTGCGAGGGCCCTCATAACGCTGCTTGCAGCTTTAATTATTTATATGTAATGGGAAATATGTGCATTTAACAACATGTCCAAACTGTGATTTGTACCCTGACTCTAACTTTGATTTACACTTAAATATCAGGCTTATCAAGATCAGCTGATAGTTAATTACATTCTAATGAATATTTTTTTTATATCATCTCCTTAAAGTGAATAAATATTAGATCAAAATTTCACACAATCTTTTTTAAACTTGTGTGATGTAGTTTGAACTCCCCCAAAAAAAAAAAAAAAAAAAAAAATCCAAAACAAAAACAACCGAGTTCTTTTTTTTTCTCAAACTGTTTTTTTTTTGTCATAGCTGCAGCCGCCAATGAAATCTCCTCAGATTGGCTTCCTGGTGTTTTGGAGAACATATGAAAATGTTCAAATTAAAAATCAGTAATAAGGGATTTGTGCATTTGGATCATTGAATCTGGATTATTAGAGCAGCTCTTCACCCGATGAACCCTGTGTCCACGTTTTAATGAGGTATCAGCATGTTCCGCTTCCTTCGCTGCACACTCGTCTGCTGAACAGGAAGAGTTTAACACTGAAATGCAAAACGTGTTCAGTGTCAGACGCCTCCTGTGCCGCTCTAAAACCTCTGGAATAACTACTGACTCAGGCTGATTTTGCAGTAGGATACGAGGAGATTTCCTCTCAGTCCTTATGTGGAGAACAATCTGGTTGCTTTGTTTTGAGCCCTTTTATAAAAAAGAAATTTCCACATTAATGGTGGAAGTTCCACTTTTGGATGTTTTCCCTACAATAGAAACCTGTACATGACCTCACAACAGCTTTGGAATGAACTAGAACGAGGTTTACAGAAAGTCTTCCAAAGTTGAGGTTGCATATGATGAGTAAATCACCTTGGGGGCGGGGCTTAAGTCCTGACCCCTCCTTTAAATGAGGCGCAGGTTAATAAAACACGTTGTTAAGGTTCTGATATTGAGGGGAAATCCAAAAATAACCACAGATCCAGCCGGGTGCAATTAGACGGCATTTTAATGAATTACACATGCGGAGTCCGAACGCTGTGCAGATTTCAGCGTCGAACTACCTCACAATAGTCAGACAAAGGTTTTATAAGGTTTCTGTTGTCAGGCAGATCCAGTACAGCATACGTCAATGCAAAACCACAAACGTTCAGTTAACTTTGACATATTTTAAAACAGAACATCATCTTCGCGTCGAAGCCAGGTGCTTCCCCTCAGCTCGCCTTCGCTGTCACTTATCTCTGGGACATCTGGTGTACTTCCTGGAACAGACTAACACGTACGCACCCCCCTTTGCAGCCATAGCAAAACATGATTAAACTCTTACTTATATAAATGAGTCTACTTAATATGTATGTGTATGTGTCAGCTTCTGCTGCCCTTTGTTTCACCCTTCACTTCATCGGCTAAACCTCGTAACCTTTCCACCAGACAGAAGGCCAGCACAACTGAAACTATGTGTGTGTGTATGTGTGCAATAATCCTGACGGATATATAAAATATAAAACAAATGTTTCAATCTAATACAACTACTCAAAGCTTAATCAGCGATAAATGCATAATAAAACACCCTGCTCTTGGCTTACACTCAGGCTCGGCTTTCAGTTTCACTTCTGCAAGCCTTGCAGAAGTGTTTCCTGTCTCATTTTGGCACAGAGTGTATTTCCTGTCCCTGCAGTCTACACAGAAACATTTAAGATTATTATATAGGAGCATTGAAAAACATTTAAAATTATAGATTCAACTCCACAGTTTAAAGTGGTTCTTCTTGGACCTGTAATAAAGACTAATATAATACCAATATATTTGAACCTCTGAATGCATCCGCATGCAACACCACTATTAATAATGAAATGGTAATGATGATTATAAAAATAGCCACAAAAATATCTTCCTCTTCCTGACAATGTCTTATCCTGAAAGATGCCCGAGGCGCAGTCGAAGACTGATCTGGGATGCGATGCTGGACACTGAACAAACAGAGGTTTTAAAAGGCGATCTGCTGCGCCAGGAGGGAATCTAACTGGACATATTCCGGCTCATTAGTCTGCTGCTGAATCACAAATGAGGAAGGGAGTGTTTTCAAAGCTTGCAGCCTGTGTTGGAGTTTTAAAGTGTCCTCTTATGGCTGTTGACTTTTATTTAGTCTGCTATGGAGCTCCTGTGCTAATAGAAAGGACAGCCTCCCTCACAACAATGCAATTTACAGAGCACGCTCTCAGTGTCTTGGCTGCGTGGTTGTTTGGTGGTGCGGAGCGAGGGTGTCTAATCTCCACTGCAGATTCTTTTCATTTTTGCCTCTTGGTGAGCAACCATGTCTGTGGATTCAGCTGAACTACCAGTCAGCCATAAACTTTGAGAGAGCCGCTTCTGCAAACTTAACCCTTTCAGGCTTTTTGGGGTGTTACGCATGAACATTCAGAGAGCAAGAATGCTGCAAACGCAACAGAGAAAGTGGGTTTCTGAACATGTGAGCAAAAACAAGCCTTTACCATGAACACATGTCATGCTCATTTAAACAGCCTTTGTCTTTATATTCCCATGATCTTAAACTGCTGGTTGTAATCAGTTTTCTGGCATTTTCAGTTACCAGAGGCTACATATTCAGAGGAAATTTATTCAGAGATCGACGTTCACAGGGTCAGTGTGGCTCTGCAAGAGCAGCTGAATAAAGAAACCATTCTGTGCACGAAGTCTCATAAAAGACTAATACAGGGTACGTTAGAGATAATAAAGCCAAAGTGAAGTGAAATCAATTGTATGCAAAAGCTTGAGATTTTTTTTTATGTCAAAGTAAGAACTTCTGCAGACGGAGACCCTTGAAGCAGAGTTTCATTTCTTAAAGCTTGTGTGAAAGTTTGATCCATCTGAATTGTTTTTCCTGGATCCAACAAGCATCTGTCAAAATGGGAGGTTACTGACAGCAGGGCCCAAAGTCTCTGCTTCATCTTCCACAGTCTTAGTTCAGAAATGCACAGCTTGGACTTTCAACAGTTCCAGTTGTTCAAATTTGGAGTCATGAACTTCATTTCACAGTGACAGCAGAGTCATTAAGCCTGCTCTGTGCTAGACTTGTTTATGTCACGAGTGATTATGCAAACTTGTTGCCTCAACCCCCCCCCACCACCAAATAAAACCCAAACCAAACCAAAAATTTAACTTTACTTTGTTTTTTATGTTCAAGTTTGGAGAACGTATTCACTGCAAGTACACACTAAGGAGAACTTGATTTTTCAGGGGTGCACTACTAATTGTTTACCCACTGATAAACATTTCATATTTTACTAACACTTTGTGGTAAATTACCCTTTTTTAATTTTGCTTACTCACAAAATAAATGCAACTAAAAATCACATTATGATTTTTCTTATATTTCTGGTACAACACTGAATAGAAACACTATGTAGGTATGATTCAAACAGAATTAACAACACTTCCTGTAACTGAGTTAAAATCAGCCCAACTTTTATTTGCAAATGCAGAAAGTCTATCAGCCAACATACTGGACACTGTTCTGCTGAACAACAAATATACTGCCACTGCAGCTTCTGAGAATCTTTATCAACACTTGCCCTCGTCCTGTTATGGGCAATTGTTCTATCTGCATTTTTTGTCCTACTCAACTGTCATCCTCTCTATCCAAATCTGAACTTCCCACAGTAATTCAGCTATCTTCCATAATTACTTAGTTAAAGTCATCATCGCATAAACTTGATCCACTGCTGACTAATCGTGTTAAACTCTCACTCCCCTTGGCCCACTGATTGCTAATATCGTACACTCCTCTCTTATCTGGTTCTGTTCCTTCTCCTCTTAAAACTGCAATAATAACTCCAATACTGAAAACAATTAAACAATTTCAGGCCAATTTCAAATCTGCCTTTCTTAGCCAAAATTCTTGAAAAGATAATGGCTGCACAGGTTCATCGTCATCTCATTGGAAATAACTTGTACGAACAGTTTCAGTCCGGCTTCTGTTCATGTCACAGTACAGAAACAGCTGTGGTAAAAATCACTACTGATCTTCTGCTTGCAGCCGACTCTGGACTGGTCTCCATCCCCCTTCTCTTTGACCTTACAGCAGCTCCCACTGCATCCGTCTTCACAGATTAGCATCTATTGGCATCAGTGGTACAGCACTCGCCTGCTTTACCTCGTATCTCTCAGGCCGCTTACAGTTTTTTTCAATTACTCACAGATCACGATCTACTCGTACCGTTATCTCTACTTGTATTGTTGGTATTGTTCTTGTGCTATTGTAAGGTGACCTTGAGGGTCTTAAAGGCACCTATAAAAAAGAAAAATGTATTTTTATTATTATTTTTTATCATCATTATCATTATTATGTTATTTATTTACACTTTTTTAAATTATCATATTTAAAATGTAAATTTCCTTGTTGAACAACTTAAAACTTGCTTGTATAATCAATATCAAATGTATTTATTGTCTCTCGATTAAACAACACATTTGTTTTGCATTCAAACACAGAAGCTGGAATGTTGTAATATTCTAAGGATGCTTGTTTCCAGTCCAGGCATTACTGCCTGAATGACTGTCCTGGATCAAGGTGATCCAAATGTAAGTGCAGAAGAAACTCTTTAACTTCCCTTCAGTACAGTGGACATGAGTTGGAGATGCAATGAGCTTGAACCTGCAGGTGACCATCTTCACTGACCTCCTGGTGTCCTGCAAGCAAACAATCTCCTTTCCACAACATATTTTTTTTCCTGTATTTGCTATAGAACAGACCTCCAGTTAGACAATCAAGCTGCATTATTGCACTATTACCAAAACAATACTGCAAATTTGATATAAACAATTATACCATCCATTTCTTCCCACTTATCTGATAGCCTGAGCAGAGAACCCCAGACCTCGCTCTTCCAGCTGATCTAGTGGAATTCCAGCGTGTCCTGGTCCTGGGACATGCCCACAACACCTCACCTGGGAGGCATCCTTGTGCGATGCCCAAACCAGCTCATGTGGCTCCTTTCGACGTGGACGAGTACCAGTTCTACTCTGAGCCCCTCTTGAATGACTTCACCACGACGGACCGGAACAGTGGCTCATCACTGCAGCCGAGGTCCCAATCCATCCGTCGAGCTCTCGTTCCCCTCTTGTTCCCTTGTGAATAAGACCCTCCTCAACGTAGGGCAGCAACTCATCACATTTGGACATTGAGCCGGGGCACCGGGCCCCACAAACAAAACCAACAGCTGGTAAGGTAAAGATTAAAAATAAATTCTTTTATCAGGGCCCAGTTGGGGACTGGTACCGGTCTGAACTCATTACTAATGTCACATTCAGTGGAGGGACTCCATGTTTATTTACACAATCACCAAGTGCAGATATATACAGTGGGGGAATTGCGGGGTTCTAAGGGTCCAAGGGAAAAATCCAGGAAGGGAGTCTCATTCACACTTGCTCTCCTCTTCACACCCGTTCACACAGTGGGTAGGTCACGGGTCCAGGAAAACTACACACAGGGAAAGGCCGGTTACTCAGAGGCAAAAGCACACACGATGTTCACAGAGCTAGAGATTCACTAACGTGTCTCGCACAATCATCCAGCGATGAGACTGTCTGTGTCCCGGCCTTCAATGTCCAACACAGCCTGATGAAGAGCAGGTGTGTGAGCCAAGGGCGGGAGCCCGCAATGAGCTCCGCCCGGGCCGGGAGGCGAGAGGAAAAAGTAAACAGAAACACATGTGGCCTTGTGGAGCCGGCCGGGCAGACATGGGGACCATGACAACTACTGACTATTAAAAACTCAAACTCATTTTTCAGCAGACCAAGCAATGCCACAACTCTACAGAAGACTCCTTTTATTTATTCTTTGTTTTCCTCTACTTAGTTCATACTTCTTGCACAGTCAAGTAAACTTTTATTCCTTTGGACACACAATTCTCCTAAAACTACATCTCCTCTGTGATGACTGCGACACCACGCTGCCCCTTTGGCTACAGCTGCTGGGACTCAGACGGCATAGCTGCGGTGGTGTTCAGCATGACATCCCCACGGTGATCAAGAGGAACTAGCACGGCTGCAGAGCTGGAAAGCACGACGACTGAAGAGGAAAAGATTTTGTCCTGCTCTCCTGCAGTAGTGACTGGTGAAGACATGGCTGCATAAACAGATCCTGGACCAGGTGTGTGAGAGCAGACTGGGACCCCGGCAGCAGCGAGAAGAAGAGGGGAGGAGGACTCGCTCTTTATGTAAACAAGCGCTGGTGTTCCCCCAGTCACGTTAAGGTGAGGTGTGCAATACACACATTGAACTGTTAGCAGTCGGTCTTCAACTGTATTATTTACTGAGAGAGGTTTCCCTTGTCATCATTATAATTGTTTACATCACCCCTGACGTGGAGCAGGCATATGACGTCATCAGCTATGCGACAGCGGACCTCCTGAATCAAGGCCCGTCCACGCTTGTGACTGTAACATGAGATTTTAACCACACAAATCTACTGTTTACCTATGTTCAAAACCTGCACACACAAACCTGCAGTCACAAACAGATGGACAATGTAGCCGGAAAAGACTCTGCAAGGATGCTTTGAGGCAACGGACTGGGATGTTCTGTCTATTTTGTCCCCTTGAGAATCACAGTCTGACAGGCTGTGTTACAGATTATATCAATTTGTGTGTGGACACTGTGGCCCATTGCTGAGGGAAAAAGAGTCCAAGGAAGCTGGAAAGCAAACTTCAAGAAAACAATACCAGGGAGGTGTGGAAGGCTGTGTGGGCCTGTACTGGCCTGAGACAAAAGAGGTGTTGGGATGGATGTTGAATGTGCAAACAACGGAAATCTGCACTTCAATAGGTTTGACTGCCCTACGTCTCCTGTCCCCACTCAGCTCATCTTCGTTTTCATTTTCTCTCCGTTTTGGCCTCCCGTCCACACTGAGACGGTGTTTTGACTCATGGAAAACGCAGTGTTTTGAAAACGCTCTCGAAAACACATACATTTGGAAACCGTGCTTTCGCATCGCAGTGGGAACAGCAAAAACGCAGACTTTCTAAAACGATGACGCATGTTAGTCATATGATGCAGTCATGTGACCAGTTAAACTAAGATAGCGGCGGGCGTTATACAGCAGGTGTTTTGTTTGCTTTTTCTTCAATTTTCTTCAATTTTCTTCAAATTCTTTAATTCTCACTCACTTTGGCAACTTTGTACTATTGTGTTACTCGCAGCAACAACTCCACTTCATTGTTAGTCCATTTAAAAAACTCGTTTTGCTGCAACGTTTCAAAGAGCCGGAAAGTAAATAAGCGGCAGACAGAAATGAAGCAGGTCGAATCTTCTTGCATTTTACGCATGCGCAGGACTGGAACATAAGCGCTTACAACCGTTTCAATGTGGACACACAACTCTGTGAAAACGCCTGAAAACGCAAGTGTGGACGTAGAGCGTTTTCAGACAAAAACGGCGTTTTCAAATCTATCCGAGCTCGTGTGGACATAGCCTTTGTCCCTCTCAACAGATCACATCAAAAGGAAACTGTGCAGATTCCACTCCAGTAAAGCTGCTGGCCCTGATGGTGTCTGTTGTTCCAGGGCCCTCAGGTGCTGTGCTGTGGAGCTGTCTGGAGCTCTACATCAGATCTTTAACAGGAGTCTGAAACTGCGGAGGGTTTCCATCACTCTGGAAGACATCCTGCCTCGTTCCTGCGCTTTGTTTTTTATATTTTCTATGTGTATATATCAGGACTCTTAAGGACATTCTACTATGGTAGCATGCACCTTTTTCCTATGCAGTGGCCCGCTGGGGGAGAAGATGCACGGACAGGAGCAGGATTGACAAACTGGTGTGGAGGTCTAGGTCTGTGCTGGGATGTCCTCTACAGTCTGGAGGTGATGGGCAAGAGGAGGATGCTACTAAAACTGATATTAGTAGTATACCAGTGAAAAATCTGCTCGTGCACTACCCTCCAGACTGCTTTGCTTGTTCACGTAGGTTCATGCTTTATAAAGTGCATATTTCAGTTTTTCAGTATGAATTAATGCAAACAGGAGTGACTTTTTATAGATGGAGGATCCAATTATTTAACACGACTTTAAGCTCACACTATGTAGAAGCCTTATAGAAAGACAGCGATCTGAAAGGGAAATTTGTTGGATTTGTTTTTTTTTTGTTTTTTTTTTTACCAAAAACAAATCCAACAAACTTGGTAAAATGGAGAATAAAGCCTTAAAAGTATTACTATTTCTAATTGTGGAAGACCTGTTTGGTTTTTTGCATGTTAGATTTTGTTGGATTTGTTTTACCGTCAAAAGCCTCTAATGTCAGTTTGACCAACACACGATCATCCACCTGTTCTGCTTTGCAAACTTTTACTGCTCTTTCCCCATCATGTGTTGTCTGAGAAAACGCGGCCCAAATCTCTTGAATGCCCATTCATCAGAAACATGACATGTAAGGAAAACAGTGCGACTCATTTTTTACAAACATAGGACAACCACCCGTTTCGCTTTGAACTTTCTACTGGTCAATATCATTCTGTGTTTTGTTTGATGATTTTATAATACATGTGTACTTATTTTTAAATTGTGGAGAATTCCTATTGCAACAACAAAAAGATAATAAATGGAGATGTTTGTCTGTTTTATAACTGACGTTGACAAGCGGACGGATGAGCACACCTGTCGGTGCGCCATTGGTTCCTCCAACATGTCTTACAAAGACTCACTTCAGCCTCAAGAAATTACTGAAGCAGAAATGTTAGAAGCCTATGAAGCATGTATGAATTATTCTGCTACTGGTGAGCGTGTTTATTCAACAACAAAAAGTGCATAAAAATTCTGAAGAAATTCTCAAGCAGCAGAAAGAAACATCAAAAATTAAAAAGAAACAGACCACATTTACCTGAAAGAGATCAACCTCAATATTTCACAATTTTATTACAGCCATTTCAATCAGAAGACTCCTTAGTGTCTGCCGAGACACAGGGTAGACAGCAAATGTAATGATAAGATTTTAACGGCATTTTGACCAACGACGACGATCTTCTAGTGATAATTTTGAATCAGTTGACAATGGTGATGGTAAATGGAGATGACACTGTGCAGAGGGGTAGTGGGGCTGAGGACAAACCTGATTTTAATGCCAGAGAACTATGACAGCATGTTGATTTTAGAGAGATCGAGGTAGATAATCTACAGCATGTTCCTGCCGGGGTAAGAGAGAGTTTGGGTAATTTAATTGATGATGCTGTTAGTATGGCAGCCTCTTCGCGAGCTCCCTCAAGCAACAGTTGTGTTTAATTCTACAGGGAGTGCAGAATTATTAGGCAAGTTGTATTTTTGAGGAATAATTTTATTATTGAACAACAACCATGTTCTCAATGAACCCAAAAAACTCATTAATATCAAAGCTGAATGTTTTTGGAAGTAGTTTTTAGTTTGTTTTTAGTTTTAGCTATTTTAGGGGGATATCTGTGTGTGCAGGTGACTATTACTGTGCATAATTATTAGGAAACTTAACAAAAAACAAATATATACCCATTTCAATGATTTATTTTTACCAGTGAAACCAATATAACATCTCCACATTCACAAATATACATTTCTGACATTCAAAAACAAAACAAAAACAAATCAGCGACCAATATAGCCACCTTTCTTTGCAAGGACACTCAAAAGCCTGCCATCCATGGATTCTGTCAGTGTTTTGATCTGTTCACCATCAACATTGCGTGCAGCAGCAACCACAGCCTCCCAGACACTGTTCAGAGAGGTGTACTGTTTTCCCTCCTTGTAAATCTCACATTTGATGATGGACCACAGGTTCTCAATGGGGTTCAGATCAGGTGAACAAGGAGGCCATGTCATTAGTTTTTCTTCTTTTATACCCTTTCTTGCCAGCCACGCTGTGGAGTACTTGGACGCTGCGTGTGATGGAGCATTGTCCTGCATGAAAATCATATTTTTCTTGAAGGATGCAGACTTCTTCCTGTACCACTGCTTGAAGAAGGTGTCTTCCAGAAACTGGCAGTAGGACTGGGAGTTGAGCTTGACTCCATCCTCAACCCGAAAAGGCCCCACAAGCTCATCTTTGATGATACCAGCCCAAACCAGTACTCCACCTCCACCTTGCTGGCGTCTGAGTGGGACTGGGCGCTCTGCCCTTTACCAATCCAGCCACGGGCCCATCCATCTGGCCCATCAAGACTCACTCTCATTTCATCAGTCCATAAAACCTTAGAAAAATCAGTCTTGAGATATTTCTTGGCCCAGTCTTGACGTTTCAGCTTGTGTGTCTTGTTCAGTGGTGGTCGTCTTTCAGCCTTTCTTACCTTGGCCATGTCTCTGAGTATTGCACACCTTGTGCTTTTGGGCACTCCAGTGATGTTGCAGCTCTGAAATATGGCCAAACTGGTGACAAGTGGCATCTTGGCAGCTGCACG
Organism: Oreochromis aureus; assembly: GCF_013358895.1. Taxonomy (NCBI): domain Eukaryota; kingdom Metazoa; phylum Chordata; class Actinopteri; order Cichliformes; family Cichlidae; genus Oreochromis; species Oreochromis aureus. The sequence goes on along the minus strand of NC_052948.1, from coordinate 65,129,579 downwards.
CTTGACTTTTCTCAGTTCATGGGCAGTTATTTTGCGCCTTGGTTTTTCCACACGCTTCTTGCGACCCTGTTGACTATTTTGAATGAAACGCTTGATTGTTCGATGATCACGCTTCAGAAGCTTTGCAATTTTAAGACTGCTGCATCCCTCTGCAAGATATCTCACTATTTTTGACTTTTCTGAGCCTGTCAAGTCCTTCTTTTGACCCATTTTGCCAAAGGAAAGGAAGTTGCCTAATAATTATGCACACCTGATATAGGGTGTTGATGTCATTAGACCACACCCTTCTCATTACAGAGATGCACATCACCTAATATGCTTAATTGGTAGTAGGCTTTCGAGCCTATACAGCTTGGAGTAAGACAACATGCATGAAGAGGATGATGTGGACAAAATACTCATTTGCCTAATAATTCTGCACTCCCTGTACGTTTCTTTTATTTCTTAACTAGTAACATGTCATGTGTCTTTCCATACAATTGCCAAACTTTACTAGACATAAGAGCTGGACTTTCTTACCATTTCCTGGAGTTGAAGTTTTGCAATACAGATCCCCTGTTTGCAAACCCCCCGTTCATCTTGTCTGGGACGCCTTTGTTCTGGGTCCCTGGACCTGCAAATGCCGATGCAAAGGCAGAAGATCAGGTGTTTTCTGGTTCGACTGGGACAGTGCACTAACAGACCACAGCTCCCCAGTTTATTACTGGCTAATGTGCAGTCTCTGGAGAACAAGCTGTGCGAACTTCAGGCACTGATCTCATTCCAGCGAGAGATGCAGGACTGCTGCATGATCTGCTTTACAGAAACGTAGCTATTGGAAAAGGTATCGGTCTCCGCCATACAACTACCGGATTCTCCGTGCACCGTGTGGACAGGTCAGAGAGCTAACTGGGAAAAGCAGAGGCAGCTGTGTGCATTTCATGATCAAAAACAGCTGGAGTGTTTATGTGAACGTGCACCCAATTAAGTCCTTTTGCCTACCGGACCTGGAGTACCTGATGATTATGTGTCAGCCATTCTGGCTACCGAGGGAATTTACAGCAGGGATCATTACGGCTGTTTACAATCCCCCACAAGCCGACACTGACTGAGTACCACTGTTACACCTTCTTCTGGGATGCGTACAAAGCCCCCCCCCATTCAGCCAATCTGGTCATCGCTCCATCCTGCTCCTGCCCGCCTACAGGCAGAAGCTGAAACAGGAAGCTTCATCCACCGTTGGTCAGACCAGAGTCCATGTTACAGGACTGTTTTGATCACATGGATCACGTGAAATACTGACGACATCGATAAGTACACAGACTTGGATTTATTAGGAAATGCGTGGATGATGTCGTCCCATCCTGAACAGTTAAGGTCTACCCAAATCAAAAAGCGTAGATTAACAGTGATGTTTGCATGACACTGGCGGCACGGAAGACTGCTTTTGCCTCCGACAAACACATCGGACTATAAACATGCAAATGACCAACTCCGGAAGTATGTGGCAGGGACTAAACACTTGCAGACTTTAGAGGGAAAATCAGCACACCACAGACCACGGCCTCTCTGTGTGAGGATCTAAACGTATTTGACACTAGATTCAACACAGCGAACACCATAAGACCGGACAGTGTACGCATCATGGATGACGTGAGTGTGCACACTGTGTCTGAGGAGGATGTGTGGAATTGCATAAGGAAGGTAAACACACGCAAAGCTACTGGTCCGAAAGGGATCTGCGGCCGCGTCCTCAAGTCATGCGCGGCTCAGCTGGCTGGAGTGTTCACACATCTCTTAGGCTGGGACTACAGACAGAGCGAAAGGTTGTTTCAAAATGGCCACCATTGTCCCTGTACCCAAATCCTCCACCATCTCATTACTGAACGACTGGTGACCGGTAACCCTGACCCCCATCGTGAGCAAATGCTTCGAGAGGCTGGTCAGGGACTTCATCTGCTCTGCCCTACCCGACTCACTGGACCCTCTACAATTCGGATACCGCCACAACAGGTCTACTGATGACGCCATAGCCCTGACACTACACACTGCCCTCTCACACCTGGACAAGAGAGACACGTATGTGAGAATACTGTTTGTAGATTACAGCTCAGCATTCAATACCATCGTTCCCTCGAAGGTGGACAGGAAACTGCAGGATCTAGGATTGAGCTAGGTTGATCTAGGATGCAGCTGGATCCTTAACTTCCTGTCTGACAGACGCCAAGTGGGCAGCATCACCTCATCCCCCGTCATAAGGAACACTGGTGCTCCTCAGGGGTGTGTACTGAGCCCTCTCCTGTACTCTACACCTATGACTGCACGGCTACTAGCAACTCCAACATCATTGTGAACACTACATTAACGCCGTGGATAAAAACATCAAGTTCACCAGGGAAGACACAAAGGATAACTGTTTGCCTTTCCTGGACTGCGCTGTGCACATTGAAGAGAATGGAAACCTCAACACTGAAGTTTACCGGAAGCCCCCACACACAGACCAGTACCTCCTCTTTGACTCCCATCACCCTCTGGAACCCAGACTTGGAGTAATTATGACCCTACACCACCGGGCAGAACATGTTCCCTCTAAGCCGGAAGGGAAAAAGAAGGAACACACACATGTAAAGGAAGCACTTTATCCTAATTGGGCGTTTATAAAGTCAGCAAAGATCCACAGAAAAGAAGATCAGACACCAGCGAGGGAGGATAAGAAAGACAGACGCAACAACGTTGTCATCCCCTATGTAGCCGGTGTATCAGAGAAACTCAGGAGAGTTTTCTCCAAACCCGACATCCCAGTGTACTTCAGACCCAGCAACACACTCAGACAGAAACTGGTTCACCTGAAAGACAAAACTCCTAAACACAAACTTAACAATGTGTTGTATGCTGTACAGTGCAGCGAGGAATGCCCAGACCTCTACATCGGAGAGACCAAACAGCCACTTCACAAGCGCATGGCACAGCATAGAAGAGCCACCTCCACGGGACAAGACTCAGCAGTTCATCTGCATCTAAAGGACAAAGGTCACTCTTTGAGGATGCCAATGTTCAGATTTTCAAACCATCTGTCCTCTCTGTCCAAAGAGGAGTGAAAGAGGCCACTTATGTCCACTGTGAGTGACCATCTTTGAACAGAGGCGGTGGCTTACGACACCAACTGTCTGCCATCTATAATCCAGTTTTGAGATCCCTTCCCAGACGCCTTAACGCCCACTCACATCCTGGGCCATCTGACCTCAGGAAATCACATGATAGCGTGGGGCCAGGTTTCACAATGAGCTCACCCGAAACCCTGGCTGATTGTGACCCGTTTTCACACCTTGGCTCATGTGATTATGTAGAGGGTCATCAGGGGGTCCTTTTGTCCCTCTTTGGGAGGACACTCCCACGGGGTTTAAATCTGCGATTCTCCACCATTTGACCTTAGAACTGAAGAAGCTTCTCGGATGAGAGGTGAAACGTCTTCAAGCAACTTAAAGAAGTCCAGACGCTTTTCTTTCCAAGCTCCTTAGACTACAGTGGCTACCATCCTTTTGATGTCATCTGCTCAGAGGGACAAAGAGAGACAGGCCCACCCTCAATGTCAAAGACTAAAGAGATGATAGTGGACGTCTGGAGGTGCAGAGAAGCACACACACCCCCATCACCATCAACGGAGCTGCTGTGGAGAGATTGAGCAGCTTCCTTTTTCTAGGTGTACATCTGGAGGAGGATCTCACATGGTCAAGACACATAAACAGTGAAGAAGGCGGAGCAGCACCTCTTCTTTCTCAGGAGACTGAAAAGATTCAGCATGACCCGAAAGGAAATTTAGAGGTGAGCTTCCCTCCCTCCAGGACATTTACAAGAAGCGGTGCCTGAGAAAAGTGGGGAGGATCAAAGACTCCAGTCACCTGTCAGGAAGAGGAAGATATTTTTGTGGCTATTTTTATAATCGTCATTACCATTTCATTATTAATAGTGATGTTGCATGCAGATGCATTCAGATGTTCAAATATATTGGTATTATATTAGTCTTTATTACAAGTCCAGCGAGAACCACTTTAAATTGTTGAGTTGAATCTATCCTTTTAAATGCTTTTCAATGCTCCTATAATCTTAAATGTTTATATGCAGACTGCATGGTGAAAGAAAAGGCCCCCACGTAGAGTAACTCTGTGCCAAAATGAGACAGGAAACACTTCTGCAAGGCATGCTTCTGCAGAAGTGAAACCGAAAGCAGAGTCTGAGTGCAAGTACTGTGAGTAGGTTATGAAACTGTAGTATTTTATTATGCATTTATATCTTTGGGTTAAGCTTTTAGTAGAGGCTTTTGATTAAAACATTTATTCAGTAGATTACATATATAGTTCCAGTTAGGTTATTACATGTAAGGATGAGCCTCTGTTCTGGTGAAAGGTCAGAGGTGCAACGGGTGAGATGAGAGAGCATTTAAGGACGAGACACACATACAGACACATAGTTTCAGTTGTGCTGGCCTTCTGTCTGGTGGAAAGGTTACAAGGTTTAGCCGATGAAGTGAAGGGTGAAATAAAGGGCAGCAGAAGCTGACACACATACACATACATATTAGATGGACTCATTTATATAGGTAAGAGTTTAATTATGTTTTGCTTGCGACTGCAAAGTTGGGGTGCGTACGTGTTAGTCTGTTCCAGGAAGTACACCAGATGTCCCAGAGATAAGCGACAGCGAAGGCGAGCTGAGGGGAAGCACCGAGCCGAAGACGATGTTCTCTGGACTGTGTCAAGGGTTGACAGAACATTTGTGGTTGTCTGAGAGGGGGGGGGGAGCAGTATCACCCCCAACCCTATAAAGCCTTTGTTTGACTATTGTACGATAGTTTGACGCTGAAATCTGCACAGCGTTCGGACTCCGCACGTGTGTACATTAAAATGCCGTCTAATTGCACCCGGCTGGATCTGTGGTTATTTTTGGATTCCCCTCAATATCTGAACCTTAACCTAACCATAAACTGTTCAAACTACTTCCATCAGGCATGAGGTACGGCAGTATCTGGATTCGAACCAGTAGACTGAGAGATGGCTTTTTCCATCAGGCCATCAGACTGCCGAACACTTCATAGACACCTCACTGTCACTTTATTGAAACTGACATTTTATGCACTCCATATTGCACAATATTCATCTTCTGATTTTCTGTTTATGACACAAGTACATTTAGTAATGTGTATACATTCCTTTTATTTGCACATTTAACCAGTCATTGCATATTTTATATTTCTTTATTTATCCCCCCCCCCCATTTCTCACATTTTATACACCACTGTTGCTTGTGAGTGAAAAAGCTTCACATGTGCTGTACTAGCATATCATTAATGCAGTGTGACAATTATGATTGATGATTTGATGCTCCAACCGGTAGCATGTTGAATGTTGTGCTAAGAGGACTATCCCCAGCCAGCGATGTACAGTGCGTGTTACAAGATGATAATGATTATAATACAGATTTATTCCTTGAGAAAATCGTGCAAGTGCTTTAAAGTAATGATGCATCAGATTAGTTTTATTGTCGCAGTCGTTCATCACAGGAGTGGAGGCGGCATTCATGGTGTATGATGACCTTTTGTCAAGAAAAGGGAGAGGTCTATATAATCCCTAAAATAACAATAACTTGTGCTTTTGTCTTTGTCTCACGCACTCTGTCAATGGTAGTGTATCTGAGGAAGAAAATCTACTTTATGCAAAACATAACATGACCCCACACAGCAGGTGTCATTAGTCAATGGCACCAGTTTTGAAAAACTACTTGTGGTGAGGCGTGGTTTGCGGTGCCATGCAGAGAAGGCGGACGCACTTTACGCCCACCGACTTAAATAAAGGGAATTAGGGTTTGTGGTGTTGTTGTGGTGTGAAGTGTGCATGCCACACTACTAAATGTTAAAATTGTCACATTTCACCAGACTGCAGGGCATAAACATCTACAGTGTTTCACAACAGGTGACACCCCGCACCCTCAAACAATATACTTGTATTTACACGATGATCATTATGTCATTGAAAATACAAATGGTTTTTGGGGGCTGGCCATTTCTGCAATTACTGCTACAGTACTTACCAAACGCCATTGCATCATGCATGGAAATTCAGATGCAATATATACTTTACATTGTGTCAAAACTACCCATCAGACGGTGAAATGTGCAGACTGCAAGCGTATCTGCGTGACAGCATGAAATACTGTAAGTCATGTTGTAAGATATAAGAGGAACAAACAAACAAAAAGGGAACACAAATGTGCCCCAGGTGTATGTAAACTCTTAAGAATGCTGGACAGTGACTCATGACTTTTTCATTCAGCCTGCTGAAATGAAAAACCACATGAAAATTACATTATATATGATTTTGAGACCAGGTATCACGACAGCGCGCATGGGGCCAATTTTGTGTGTCCAATGGATATGCAAGGAAAGAAATTTTGTTTCAGCACGTTAGAGTCTATGGCTGCATTTATCGGCCACCACAGAAAATCTAAATTCCGAACCCGGTCACCAAACCTGTTAAACTGTGGACCCCAGAGACAGAGCATCCTACAGGACTCATTTGCCCAAACAGACTGGGATGTGTTTCAAACTGCAGCCACCATGGAGAACTGCTCTGTCAACAGAGGGCTACATTGAATGTGTGACTGGGTACATCAGCACCTGTATTGACAATACTGTGCCCACCACACAAGTCAGAAAGTTCCCCAACCAGAACCCCTGGATCAACAGTCAGGTATGACACATGACCGAGTACATTGCAAGGTACTCTGTCTCTCGCATTTAGATCAGGCAATGAGACGGAGTACAAAGCTGCAAAGTGTGGTCTGAGGAAAGCCATCACAGCGGCTAAGAGGCAGTACAGAGAGAAGCTGGATGGCTTCTATTCTTCTGCTGACCCCAGGCGGATGTGGCAAGGCCTGCAGCACATCACAGAGTATAGGGCCACCACCAGCAGCTCTGCAGGCGGTCTGCTGCAGATGATCTCAACGCATTCTAAACCCACTTCAAGACCTCCCAGACCCTCCAGACCCCCCAGATAACCCGGACCTGCCACAGCCCCCAGACTACCCAACCCCCACCAGCAGTCTCAATAGACCAGGTGCACAAAGCCCCGAGGATGATCAACCCCCGTAAGGCAGCAGGACCAGACAACGTCCAAGGACGGGCCCTTAAAGCATGTGCCACACTTTGACTCTTGAATTAATAGCCCATAATTCAGGTTTTGACAATTACGTACTGTTGGAATACTTCGTTGAACAAGGAATCACCTCATCCCCCCTTCTCCTCCACCCCAATTCCTGGGTTCCTGCTCTGGATGTTACCCAGTGTCGGGTTCCCACCCGTGTCCACGGCAGCCCCAAGGATCCCTCTTTGACCATTTAATGTGTAATTTTGATTGTGTGACCCACGTACTGCTTCTCCCAAGCCACCCCCCCCCACACCCACACACTTTTGACAGGGTTGAAAATTATTTTGGGTTTGTTAAGTGTACCGTGCTTCCACCTAGGGGACCGTTTCATCCTGTTCTGCTGTACAAGTGCCAAAACAAGCTAATGTTTCCTCTCTGCTGGACTTGACGAGCAAAATCAGCACAGTGATTGTGTGCATGGTGAGAGTGTTGTTGGGTACTTTGGAGTCCTTTGAACTTGAAATGGCTGTTGAAGAAGGAAAAAAAAAAAAAAAGTTTCAGATTGTCTGCATCAGTAAAGTGTGGCATTTTCCCATCAAGACTAACTCACTGTTTAAACTGTGTCAAAACATTTTGGAAATGTAAGCAGCAGGCATCGTGTTACGCAAAAAGTGTGAAAACTGCTGAGGAACAGCAGAAGTTTGTTGAAGACTGTTATAAGAGCGAGGGCAACAGGCTAGATCCAGCTAAGATGTGTGTAAACAAAGCAATCAGAAGTTGTAATAAACCACTCCTTCAGGTAAGTGACGGGAAAAGGTAAGTGACTCACGTTGTTGGTGACGTCAGACGCCAGAGATTTGGCGGAAAAAAGCAAATGGTAGCATAGAATTTTATGTTTCTTTAAGCTTCAAGTATACCAAATATACTAATCAATTGTCATAACTAACCACATCTGTCTTAATCATCTCCAACACCCTGGAGGACAGCGGGGAGAGTTTAGACGCTCTCCACGATTTCATCAATTGGTGCTTCCAGGACAGAATGATGAAGAAGGCCCAGAGCACATCTTCCCCGGCCAAAATTGAGACTCAGTCATCAAAAAGATATTGCCGAGCAGACTCCCCTGGCACAACATCACCTGCCGGCAAAAACATTGCAGACATCCTGGAGTCAATCGACATGCGATTGTCCAGTTTCAATGCGAGGCTGTCCCTGGTAAAGGTTTTATACGGGAATATAAATCTCTTTGAGAATCCCCGGAGTTCAGTCAGCACCAGGTGGAAACATTTGCTGCTGAAAACGCCACGGTACGGGAGTTGGGCAAATCTCTCACCGAAATTGTGACCCAGCTAAACATAGAAAATAAAAAAATAGGAGAAACTTTATGAGCTCAAAATGTGGTCATAAATATTTTGTACGTGTAAATCAGGATTTGTACATGTAAAAAGAATTTGTGCGTGTGTAAAAAAGATTTGTATGTGTAAAAAGAATTTGTGTGTGTGTAAAAAAGATTTGTATGTGTAAAAAGAATTTGTGTGTGGACTTAGCCAAAAAAACACCTGCAAGTTACAAGTACGAATTTTGACCCTATTTTTCTTCCTTTCATCTGATTGGTCAATGTCATGTCAATCACAAATGTAACAATCCAATCAGAGAACAGATGGGTTTGGCTGTCGGAGGGGCACTTTTTTGAACTGCAGGTCCTTGAAGGGTAATACAGTTTGAAACTGGAGGATCTCTATATAAATATCCGATAGCAGCTAGGTCCGCTAACTTTCAGCAGCTGTTGAAAGGATAAAGTTGTGGTATGTCAGTGGTTAGAAATACCATTATTACTTTAGGATTAGTTTAACACAAAGTCAGGGCTGACCCGGGACCATTGCTGTGAGTCACAATGTGCAGCATAAAAGTCCTTTCACATCAGACGCAGGATGTGCTGCTAATGCTAACTGCTAACTAAAAGCAAAGGATCCAGAATTTGTTGCGCTGGCTGCTGAGCTCTGTGGGTTTTTGCAGCAGCTCTACCTGTACTAGATGCACCTGCTCCTTGTCGTTTCTATCTCTGACTTTATGTCCTCTACAAGAGTTTGTTTTTTTTGCTGGTTCTTCAAATGTTCAATAAAAACATGTATGCTAATTCATAACGAAGAAAGCTTTGTAATGAAGACTGTCATTTCCAAAACACTGCCCGCAGCACTGTTGAAAAGGCTGTGGAAGTCCCTGTATTAAACACGTAGACCTGTGACACAAAAATCACCAAACTCGGACGACCACAGACTGTTTTCCTTATGGTGATGAAGGAAAACGCTGGGTTGGCATGTAAAAGGGCATTTATTCCCTTCAAGGACCTGCAGTTAAAAAAAAAGCACCCCTCCGACAGCCAAACCCATCTGTTCTCTGATTGGATTGTTACATTTGTGATTGACATGACATTGACCAATCAGATGAAAGGAAGAAAAATAGGGTCAAAATTCGTACTTGTAACTTGCAGGTGTTTTTTTGGCTAAGTCCACACACAAATCTTTTTTACAGACACACAAATTCTTTTTACACATACAAATCTTTTTTACACACACACAAATTCTTTTTACACATACAAATCTTGATTTACAAGTACAAAATATTTATGACCACATTTTGAGCCCATAAAACTTGTCGACCTACAAGCCTGTAGCATGAGAAAACCTTGTGTTTTCTGGTATCCCAGAATCTGCTGGAGACAACGTGGAAACAACGGTGAAAAGCTTCATTAAAACACACTTGAAGCTGCCAGAGGACACCGTGAAGAACATCGTCTTTGAAAGAGTGCATCGTACTGGGGCTATGAGGTCAGGGACTAGGAGACCACGTCCTATTGTGGCCAAATTCGGCCACTTCAAACAGAAGGAGCAGGTGAAGAGTCTCGGCAGGGAGCTGAAAGGAACGCACTTCAGCGTGAACGACCAGTTCCCCAAAGAGATCCTGGAACAACGCAAGGTCCTGTTCCCAATCCGACGTAGCTTCATCCAGAAAGGCTCCTGTGCTGTCATCGCCGTGGACGGACAGCTCTACCGCGACCCCGCCATCACTCCATGGTTATATTGACTTCACTCCAGATAAGAATCCACTTCACTCTCCTTTTTCTTTTCTCTCACTCTCACACTCTTGCATTAACATTTGCAATTGATTAACAATTATATCAACTTGCTAAGTCAATGTGATCCCATAACAGCTAAAACCACAATATTCCCAATTGTTGTTTTTCTCTCTTAGTTTTCTCTTTCATCCCTCCAGCTCACCCTTCTCCTTGTTTATCCCCCCCTTCTTTCACTGCATAGATCACCCGTTTCCTTACGCAACCACAAACACTTTTTGCTAGCTGATCCCCGGCAGGCCCCGAGCAGCTGGGGAAAGAGGGCGGCTGGGTGACGGTGAGGTGGAAGCATAGTCTTAAACAGAAGCCCCAGGTACACCACCAACCTGTTCATGTGTCTAACCGTTTTTCGCCACTTGGCGACACACCCGCCGGGGGTCAAACTCTGGTAATTGGTGATTCTGTTCTCAGACATGTGAAGCTAGAGACACCGGCAACCATAGTCAATTGTCTTCCAGGGGCCAGAGCAGGCGACATTGAAGGAAATATAAAACTGCTGGCTAAGGGTAAACGTAAATACAGTAAGATCATAATTCACGTCGGCAGTAATGACACCCGGTTACGCCAATCGGAGGTCACTAAAATCAATATTGAATCGGTGTGTAACTTTGCCAAAACAATGTCGGACTCTGTAGTTTTCTCTGGTCCCCTCCCCAGAGAGGAAAGCAGCTATTTTAGCAGCTCCTAGGCCAGTGTCAAAGAAACACATGATGCAATTTTTAGGACTGACCAATTATTTACGTTCTTGGATGCCGAACTTTGCTGAAGTGAGTCAACCACTGTTAGACATGATGCATAGTGAGTCTTTAGCTATGTCAGATAGTCTAAGCTGGACTCCAGAGGGAGAGCAGGCATTTTGCACGTTGAAACAACTGTTAACAAGTGCGACTGTGTTAGGATTGCGTGATTATAATAAGCCGTTTGTCCAGACGGTTGACTGCAAAGGGCATTTCATGACTTCAATGTTATCACAAGACAGTGGGGGAAGAATGAAGCCAGTAGCTTACTATTCTAAAAGATTAGATCCAGTTGTTTGTGCTTTGCCTCCGTGTGTGAGGTCAGTATGTGCAGCGGCTCAAGCTGTACAATGTTCTGGGGAAATAGTTCTATTTCACCCTTTGACACTGTTAGTTCCACACGAGGTAGATGTTTTACTACTGCAGACTAAAATGACATTTCTGTCACCTGCAAGACACTTGTCTTTAATGTCACTGTTACTCTCACAACCACTCATAACCATAAAGCGGTGCACAATTCTGAATCCGTCAACCCTTTTGCCGACGGAGGAAGAGGGCACTCCTCATGAGTGTAGAGAGCATGTGGAGAAGGAGTGTAAACCGAGGGATGACTTAACAGATGTGCCACTTAGTGAGGGAATGGTTTGGTTTGTTGATGGTTCGAGTTTTAAAACAGCAGAGGGACAGGCTAAAACAGGTTTTGCTGTAGTAGATAGTGAGAAAGTTATCCGTGCAGGACAACTAGCATGTTCCATGTCTGCTCCAGCAGCAGAAATAGTAGCTTTAACGGAAGCGTGTAAAGCTGCAGAGAGACAAAATGTGACAATACCCAGATAGCAAGACGACATTGAATCTATGTTGAATTTTCATCCGAACCGTCGTATATGGTCGGGGTTGAAATGCCAATGTTGTAACAACATTGAAATACTGTGGTAAACCGACGGTCTTACTATAGAGACGTTGTAACGATGTTGATTCACCGTTGTTTTTTTGTCATTGATATTTGATCTATTTATAGTCGACCAGGTGACAACAACAACGTCGAGAAAACGTCTATTTATAGTTGACGATCATTCGGCTCCAGTCACCATCAAAAACCATCGATTTGTAGTTGAGCATTAAATTGCATTGCAACTGATCGGGTATAAAGTACCAGAGAAAGTAGATTTATTGTTCATTTGTTATCAATGACTTGGTCTAGTTCACCAGCTTTAAAAAATTGTGTCTACGTGCAATTTATGTATAGTTGACCGGGAAATTAAAGCAGCGATCACTTGGACTATTCCGCAGCACCCCTCTCACATTAGTAGATCCCCCCAGGTATTCATTGTCTTCTACAGTAGAGCGGGACATTTGATTTACTCTCAGCGGAATTGACTGGAGAAGGCATCAGTTCATGCACTGCACTGGCCTGCACCACGATTAGTATAAGGTAAGAATGAATGATTTTTTTTTTCCTCCTACTCGTTATTTCCATGTTTGCATTTGAATAACAGTAAAAACTCGTTAATGCTGTACATTAACGAGTTTTTTTTACTATTATTATGTTGCTCCCACAAAATGTGGGAGCCCGAAATGTGTCTACTTCTTACAATCCGGCAACAAATAAATTGCACTGCGAACAAAGTATATCAACAAAGAAAACATTTTCGTTTCATAATTTCTTCGTTATATTCCTTACAAAGCTAGCTTTAACGCTTGAGGTTTCCTTTGTTCTTGCCGTCGCCTCGGCGCTTGACCCAGACTTTCGCTCTGTAGTTGCTTAGTACTACAAAAATTCTAAATCTGTGATATATGATTGATAAACGTAAAGTTAACTGTATAAACGTGTTCAATGACTTTGTTACTTTTGATGATTGGAGAGCACTCGCTTCAATTCGCACACGAAAACTTTAGACTCAGTTTGAATGCTCACGCAGGATGCCCACGTGACTGTCGTTGCACGCTCACCTAACTTTACGTTGCGCAGCGTACATGACTTTCCGTTTGTGCCTTGAATAATGAATAAGGCTACGTCCACACGTACCAGCGTATTTTTGAAACCGGTGATTTTTCTATGCGTTTGCACCTTTTGTCCACACGTAATGTATGTCTGGCCGTACATTGTGTTTGTATTTCCAGGCACATTTCACGAAGCAGAACGCAGTCTTCAGAGATATCTACGTGAATGCTGTGATACGTCTGACCTTCAGTCCGAAGAAGAAACCCAGACCAGTCTTAAAAGAAAGCACAAGTAAAACCTTATTATTCACAAACATATCTTTGATTGTTAAGAATTTATGAACTTGTCTTTTATACATATCTGTGGTGCTTGCATACTGCAATATCACCACATAATATAGTCCAAAAAGTGGAAGTTTGTAAACTTTTTAAAAATGCAAAGCCGTGTACACTTGTGCACTTCAAAAATTCATTGTATACTGTACCTTCTTGCACGTCTCTGTTTCCTGTGTGTGTTGTTAGAAATCAAACTAACTTTAGGAAACAATATGCCAAAAGCATATTTACAATTACTTAAGACCGTTTTAATTTCTTTTCTTTAGACCAAATCCCTGTACACATATACGGACTCAGAGGATGAGCAGCCTACAAAAAACGGTTTCCCAGGCCCCTCGGTGAAAATACCAGGTAATAAAATACTGTCTAGTGTCTGTGTACATATCTGTGTCTGACACGAAGAAACTTTTTGGCAAGTTGTCTGTATTCTTAAATACTTAAAAATTATCTTTTCTAAACAGCCCTCATCACTCCGCAGTCTGCCCCCAGCCCACTGATAGCAACCATCATAATGCCCCACCCAGCTTCCGGCACCTTCGCCACTCCGGCACAAACCGACACAGCGTTGCGATCTCGCCAGCATGCAGAGTCTGATGTCTTCCCTATAGATGGTATGCTTTTAAAAAGCTTTAAAGCTGCATCACAATGTCATTGTACTCTTATCTAAAAAAAACCCCAATTTATACTCCTGAATGTCATCTTGTTGTGATTTTTTTTTTCCTGTAGATTCCAGAGACTCTGTGAGGCCACTATTACAAGGCAAGTTTGAAAATCTTGGAATTTCACAGTTTACATGGTATAACAAATATATGTGACAGGCAAAACTAGTAAACACTTTTAGCAGTTACAAGAACTAACAAATGAATATCCAACAAAAGGGAATAGAAATACATTGTACTGCCAATACTTTGGTTTATTCTTTGTATGACTTGAAAATCAGGCTTTAGGGAAAACTAAATGACATGTTTCTATCATCAATTACATGAAGTAAACACACAAGCACTTACATACACATTTAAGACATGAGACACGCTAATTCCATCTCATAAAATGTGTCTATAGGTGAGACGCTTTGCGTTGATTGGTGCTGCTGGACCACACTGGAGGTGCGAGTCCGCCGTGTAATGGTTTATGCCATTACAAAGGAGCTGGCCTCTGTACTCAACTGGGCAGGGGAAAAAAAACCAAGGACCAGACAAAGCAAAAAGGGCATTTAAAGAGACAGCGCTGTGCAGATGCATATTTGGTAAGTTTTAACATTTATTGTAGTTTTATGAGCCTAAAGTGAACAATAAAGGGATCAATTGATGTGCTGGGTGCGTTTCACATTTCCTATGTCTGTTTTTGCTATATTACTTTGTCTTTCTTAATAACAAGACTTTCATGTCCGGTTAATCTGGAGAGTCTTTGGTCTTGACTTGTTTTGTCCTCGGGTTGTACACTTTGTACAGCCCGAGGACCCCATATTTTTTTTTTTTTTTAAGGATACACAGCACACCATGCTAAGACATATCACATTTTCAGCTTATAGCTCTTTGGGAATCAAATGCGACAGTTTGCTGATTTCCGCCTGGTGACTTTCATGTTTATCAGCCTAGGAGTTTACATACTTTCTCCCTGCTGAAGACAATTAACAAGAGCTTATTCATGTGCTCTAATTCCCTTTTTGTCTTTTTGTTTTTGTGTGTGTGTCTATTTTTGTCCTAGATGGCCTGGCGCAGCAGGTGAGGCGAACTCTATGTCTGAGTTGGTCTTTGCTCAAGCAGTCCAGAAATGGCTCAGATATGCTCCAGATCGTGCGGGTGGCGCACAGGGGACGCACATCATCCATCCCCATCCCGGAGTAAATAATAAAAGTGACGTGAAACATAGAAATGTAAATAGGAAACTTTGTCTTTTAATAAAGTATTTTGCAAATGATACATGTCTATTGACCTTTTTTGTTTTTTTCAATAAAAAGCAACTGTGCGAACGAGGTGGAAAATCAATACCATAGTTCAACAGTGTTTCAATATCAGAATCTGACATTGTTTCAATGTCAACAGTGTTAGAAAATATAACGTCAAATCAATGTCAGGTTTCAACATTGATTCAACATCAAAACCTGATGTTGTTTCTAGGTTAAAAATGGGTGCAAGAGTGATGTTGGGTCAACGTCACACTTCAACGTTGCTTCAATGACGTCGCCTGATATTGACTCAACATTGTTTCAATGTTTCCTTGCTATCTGGGTATACACTGATAGTCAATATGCATTTCCTACATTACATTTCTTTGCAGCGCAATGGGCAAGACGAGGTATGACAACCTCGACAGAGAAACCTGTACAATACGCCAAACTCCTGCAAAATCTGCTGGAGGCAGTATTATTGCCCTGTGGAATTGCCGTTTGTAAATGTGCAGCACATACCCGAGGGAAAGATCCAGTTGCAGTAGGGAATGCTTTTGCAGATAAGATCGCAAGAGAGGCAGCTTTAGGAGCACATGGTGTTCATATTTTAGCAGTGCAACACCAGCATACGTTGCCTATTACACGAGATGTATTGGCAGACATGCAGGCCCACTCACCTACTGCAGAAAAACAGTTGTGGCTCACTAAGGGAGCGAGCTTGCAGGATGGTGTTTATTATCTGCGTGATAAACCGATATTGCCTAAGAATTTGTATAAGACTGCTGTGATTTTGAGCCATGGGCTTTGCCATGTCTCAACAGGCGGGATGATGGCAGCAGTAGAGCAACATTTTCATACTCTAGGATTTAACACTTTTTCAAAAAAATTTTGCAGGTCATGTATGATATGTTGCAAGCACAATTCTCGGGCTAATTTGAGACCTAAGAGAGGGAAATTCCCCAGACCCAGTCACCCATTTCAAGTTATTCACATGGACTTTATAGAGCTGGCCAACTGTAATAACTATAAGTACTGTCTAGTGATAGTGTGTCTTTTTTTTAAGGTGGGTAGAAATCATCCCAACTAGGAAAGCAGATGCCATTTCGGTTGCCAAAGCAATATGTAAGAATATCATCCCAGAACACGGGATTCCCGAGACCATTTATATTGATAATGGTCCACACTTTGTAAATGAAGTGATTGGATTAATGGCACAGCATCTAGGGATAACACTAAAACATCATTGTTCATATCACCCACAAAGTGCAGGGTTGGTAGAGAGAACTAATGGGACAGTAAAGTTAAGACTTAGGAAAACAATGGAAGAGACAGGCAGGACATGGTTAGGCTGTATAGAATTAGTTAAGATGTACATGAGGATTTCTCCAACAGAGAATGGTCTGACACCCTTTGAGATTATATATGGCAGACCATTTAGAGTTCCATTATTCTGTAGTGATGATAGAAAAGCAGAAGAGGAGAACACATTAGCAGATTGGATGCTTATATTGTTAAAAAGTAAAGAAGTCATGAGAACAAATGATCTGCCAGATGATTCTGTTTCTCCACAGGAGCAGAGTCTGAAGCCTGGAGATTATCAGCACCCAAAGGCCATAAAGAGGAGGTGCTGGTCTAGTCCACGGTGGGAAGGTCCCTATTAGGTGCTGCTGACGACGCCCACAGCAGTGAAGATTGCTGAGAGAAGCACTTCGATACATCAAGCGCACTGCAAGAAGGTAACACACTTCCTGGCCGACTCTGGGTAATGGTGGAAAGTCCAGGGTACAAAGGGGGGAGTATATCTCTAGGACCTCTCGTCTCAATCCTGGTGAAGAAACCAACGGATCCAGAACCCAATTTAGAATGGCTGGGAATGTGCTGTTCGCCTTCTTGAGCCTGTTAACCCTGAGTGGGATGACAGGAGCGCACTGGGACAGAGCAAACCACACCCAATACCCGCATTGGTTTTCAACCAACTACTGGTGGCAGTTTATGAACACAACCGCTCACATAAACAACAAGACTAATTGTTATGCTTGTGCACACATGCCACTGTCTACACATTCTTCTGGGCTGTGGCCATATAGCATCACTGAGAGCGAGACAGTTTGTTTGGTTGCCTTAGCAACACACCCAGGAGTAAGATGTACCTGGAACACTGCCAACTGTTCAACTCCCCTGAACCTGAATGGGAAGATTGATTCACCAGTAGCCGGGAAGGTAAATTGCTCTGGTAAGACAGACCTGCTGGCCTGGCCCCAAGTATCTGATCCACTGCCAGACATCATACTGCTAAACAAACTGGAAGCAGGCCAGTTACCTATGTGTTTCAAGGGCAATGGGTCAGCCCAAGTTGGGGATTTGCCAACATTGGGCATTTATGCAACGTCACCTATTCTTTTTGCCCTCGGTTGAATAGAATTAAGTGCCTGACGTGTCTGATGAATGCCAGGTGTGAGAGTGATGAAATTCAACGAGCAGCAGACTGTGCATTTGATTCCTCGTACCAAATGACACTTACTGAGGGAAGACAGAATGTGACCAACTGCTCAACAATCGCACCAACATCTAGAGGTACGAGGGTGTTGGCAGACTGGTATTTCTTATGTGGACATAAGGCTTACCCATCTTTACCAGCAAAGTGGGGAGGTCTATGTGCACTCATGAAATCGTCTGATCATGTTTTCTTCATGGAGAGAATTGAACATCATCCAGGATCAAAGACAAAAAGAGATGTACAGAGTACAAGCACAGGACTCACGGATTTGAGTGAGGTCCCCTGGGAGTTTCGAATCTGGGGACCTGGAGCCAAGTTCTTACAAGGATTGTTCCCATGGATCGGGGTCGGGATAGTTGGAACTCATGTAGAAATCAACAGATATGCACTACTGAGACACATAAATTGGATCCAGACCCTTGGGACAGCCTTAGCAGAGGAGCAAAAGGCCATAAGGACAATGGTAGTGCAAAACAGACTGACTTTGGACTTAATAACTGCATCGCAAGGAGGAGTATGCAAATTGATAGGAGAAACATGTTGTACGTTCATACCAGATGGATATACAAGTGGAGGAGACATTTATGAAGCACTGCAGAATTTAACCACATTGTAGAAATATATGATGAATCGCACACCAGGAGGAGATGCACCAGGCTGGATAGCTTGGTTAATGTCTGGTCCTTGGTGGCATCTTCTTTTGAAAATATTAACTCCTGTTTTTGGACTGTTGACATTGATTTGCTTATGTATAGGATGCATTTTACCTTGTATAAGATCAATGCTAACTAAAATGATTTCTAATACATTTGTTAATTATGTACAACAATATGAAATGACTGAAATGAATGACATGACAGAAGCCTGTGTATGAATGACGCCTGTGCTGAAAATGTCAAGCAAGTGGTGCATGGCTGAGAATATACTACACAGGAATAATCTGGAGCATAAAAATAACAAACAGGAGGGAAATGTTAAAGTGAATTGTTGTATATGGTGAACCAATACAGGAATTGAACCATATATTGGGTGTGGGGGAGATTACCCCCTTTATGACCAAGGATGTTGTGATTAGGAAGTCACGCACACAGAGACACACACACACACACCCACCCACACACACACACACACACACACACACACACACCCACCCACACAGTGCCTTGTCTTTGTAACCAAGGGGGATTTTACGAGGGGAGGTACTTGTGTAAACTACTATTGTAACTGTTTTTTCCAATAAAAGGCAGCGAGAGGAGGCCGGAGTCGGGGTCATTTTATGGTAGGATTCGAAGTGCGTTCCAGAGATACCGACGAGGCCTCCCTTGCGCAAGTAAATCGATCGACCGCTGTTGCCTTGCTTTTTTTCCCTTCACGGGAATAAGTCCCAGGGTCTGAGTTTAGACCTGACAGAAACATCTCCACCTGGTTTGGGAACAGCACCAAGCAGGACAGAAAAGGACTGCAAAGAGTTGTGCGCTTGGCCGAGCGCAACATTCAGAGCTTCCTGACCTGCTGTCCGTCTACACCAAGCAGTGCAAGAGCAAAGCCAGGAAGATTATGATGGACCTCTCCCATCCCAACGATGAATTCTTCTCACTGTTGAGGTCTGGGAAGCACTTCTGCTACCTTAAGGCCAAAACAGAGAATGAGGAGCTTCTTCCCCCAGGCTATTCGGGCCCTGAACCTGGTGTAGGACTGGACTCTCTCATCCGTCACATCACTGCACATGCAGTCTAATAACAATAATGTACCTCATTACTATACCTCAGTAACTCATTATTCCATTGTAAACTGTTACTTTACTGTTTAGGTTAAATTCTTAATTTATTCTGTACATTATAGATTTTTTTTTTTTTTTAAAAAGGGATACTGAAGTAACTTATTTCCATTTTTCTGTAAATTTTTTTACTGTAGTTTTATGGTCGGGCATTACACAGCAACAAGCATCTGACTGCATGTTGTACTGTGTATGATTGTGTGTGAGAGTTGAATTTGAATATTATTAGCAATGTGAACAGATTTTATTAGTGCGGTGTGCGAGACAGCTCAATGTTTTGAAAGGAAACATCTCACTGACTGATCAACAGTACAGACAAACTAAAGAAGAAAAAAGTACTCTGACCTTTTTGTCTGCAGTCAGTCAAAGTTTTGAAAAAGAGAATATCCATCAACCAATCTGGAGGACTTGTGTTGCCATTATTAGGGGCTGCCATACCTTTCAGTCTTATAGCAATTAGGTAAAATGGAGCACACGCAGGTGGTTCCACAGCAGCAGGTGGAAACATTCCAAGATGGTGCCGCAAATGGATGCCCTGGTACTTCAGTGAGTCATTTGACTTGTTTTTTGTGCGCAATTTGCGTGTCTGGACACTCTTACACCAGAGATTAGTTTCTTAACTACAACACTGGTGGATTTCCAGTATTTGTCACATCTGCGGTGGATTTCCTATAGACTTTGATCAGGAAAGTGAGCCGGCGCACTCGTGCATCTCAGGAGACGCGGACCATGAACTGCTCTTCCTTTCCAGTGTACGCTCACTCCAGAACAAAATGGACGAGCTGGCCCTGATGAGAAGCATGAACAGAGACCTTGCCTCTTCCTATGTCTGATGTTTTATGGAGTCGTGGCTCTGTGAGGACATCCCGGACTGTGCGCTCAAGCTGGAGGGTTTTCATCTCCTCTGCGTGGACCGGCAGACCACCCTCTCCGGTAAGACCACAGGTGGATGCGTCTGCTTCTACATTAATAGTGGCTGGTTCATAGATGTGACAGTGATTGCTCAGCACTGCTCTTCCTCTCTGGAATACCTTTTAAATTCTTTTTAAACCATTTTATTCTCCTCAGGAGTTTGCTTCATTCATTTTGGCTGCTGTTTACATCCCACCAGACGTGGATGTGCAGGCAGCTCAGTGCGGTACTGCAGATACTGCACATGGAGCGGACATACCCGGACACACTCATTGCTCTTGGGGAATTTAACAAAGCCAATCTGAGCCAGGAACTTCCCAAATATAAACAGTATATTAAATGCCTGACCAGAGAGGAGAGGACATTGGACCACTGTTAAAGCACGATTAGCGGGGCCTAACGCACGGTGCCCTGCGCTGTACTCGGGCTTTCTGACCACGTCATGATCCATCTGATCCCCACGTACAGACAGAGGCTGAAGCTCTCCAAAACCTGCCGTGAAGACTAAAAAAACAAGAACAAAACTGGAGCAACAAGGCTGTGGAGGAGCTTCGCACGTGCTTGGAATCTACAGCCTGGGACACAACGAGGGCTGCTTCTAACAGCTTGGATGAGTTTACGGACACCGTCACCTCCTTTATGCACTTCTGCGAGGACAGCATTGTGCCATCATGCAGGAAAGAAGTGGACACTGCTAAACATCAGCAGTCTGAGATCTGCTGCTGCATCTTCTCAGAGATCTTGGCCTGTGCGTGGAAAAGTTTTAGGAAGATCACCAACTACAAGCCTAAAATCCCCCGACTCCACTGACGACTTGCTCTTGGCCAATGCCCTCAACGACTTTTACTGCAGTTTTGATGAACCATCAAGCAGCCTTCACACAATAGAGACACTTTGGACACTCATCCTCCCACCTCAGAGCCATCAACTTCACCCACAGCACCATTGCTTAATGTTTTTACTAAGAGATGAAATATTAAGTTATGTTCTCTTATCATCATTGTTTACATAAAATCAGTATCCAAGGTGTACACCAACTTATTTTCAAAACGTACAGAAACAGGCCTGAGGTGGGGCGTGGACTGCGGTGCCGTGCGGACGTAACTGGACGGCATCCGCATTCATACCCGCCGTGTTAAAACACGAGGAATTAGAGTTGCAAGTAGTTGTATTGTGGTGATGCATGTGCGGCTGGTAGCTTGTGAGCTGCAGCCGCAATAAATAAAATGGCTCAAAACAACGATCTCTGGACCCGCCGTTCATTAGAACCAAGATAAGCACCGTCCGTCCGTCTAGATATAGATATTTTTTGTTTGATTTAACACAGACGGACGGACGGACGGACAGACACGACGAGACTCCATTCAGGCAGGTCTGCTGGACCAGATGAAGTGACTCCCCGCGTCCTCAAGGCCTGTGCCCCCCAGCTTTGTGGAGTTTTTCGTAAACTGTTCATGCTGAGTCTGAGTCTGCAGAGGGTCCCAGTGCTGTGGAAGACATCATGCCTCATCCCTATACGAAAGACGCCACGTCTCAGTGGGCCCCAGGATTACATGCCTGTGGCACTGACCTCCCACATCATCAAGACCCTGGAGAGACTCATCCTGGGCCAGCTCCAACCCATAGTCAGACCACATCAGGATCCTCTTCAGTTTGCTTACCAGCCCCGTCTCGGTGCTGAGGACGCCATCATCTATCTGCTCAATCGTGTCTACACATCTGGACCAGCCGGCTAGCACTGTGGGTCGTGTTCTTTGACTTTTCCAGTGCTTTCACCATCAGGTCAACCCTCCTGGGTGATAAGCTAACAGCGATGCAGGTGGATGCTTCTCTGGTGTCCTGGATTATTGATTACCTGACAGGAAGACCACAATGTGTGCATCTTCACCTTGTCAGACACACAATGTTGATCAGCAACACAGGAGCACCACAGGGGACTGTCCCCTCCCCCTCCACACCTGACACCACAGACTTCAGCCACTGCACAGAGACCTCCATCTGCAGAAGTTTTCTGATGACTCTGCGGTGGTTGGATGCATCAGCAGGGTGATGAGTACCGGGCTGTGGTCGACTCCTTTGCCATGTTGAGCTACAGATGATTCTGCTCACACCACGTGACAAAGACCAATGAACGGATTTTAGGAAGCCCAGGAAACCCTTGACCCCCGTTGCAGTCAACAGGGTAAACGTGTACATTATGGAGGACTATAGAATACTTAGACTTATTTACAGACTTACGTTTGAATTTTACCCACTTACGTTTGATTTTTACTGACTTACTTACTGACTTACGTTTGATTTTTACTGACTTACTTACTGACTTGCTGACTTACTTACAGACTGACTTACTGACTTACGTTTGATTTTTACTGACTTATTTACTGACTTACTGACTGACTTACTGACTTACGTTTGATTTTTACTTACTGACTTACTTACTCACTTACTCACTGACTTACTTACGTTTGATTTTTACTGACTTATTTACTGACGTACTGACTTACTCACTGACTTACTGACTTACGTTTGATTTTTACTGAGTTTTGATTTTTAATGACTTACATTTGACTTTTACTGACTTACTTACTGACTTACGTTTGATTTTTACTCACTTACGTTTGATTTTTACTCACTTACGTTTGACTTTTACTGACTTATTTACTGACTTACGTTTGATTTTTACTGACTTACGTTTGATTTTTACCGACTTACTTACTGACTTACGTTTGATTTTTACTTACTGAGTTACGTCTGATTTTTACTGAGTTTTGATTTTTACTGACTTACGTTTGATTTTTACTTACTGAGTTACGTTTGATTTTTACTGAGTTTTGATTTTTACTGACTTACGTTTGATTTTTACTCACTTACGTTTGAATTTTACTGACTTATTTACTGACTTACGTTTGATTTTTACTGACTTACTTACTGACTTACGTTTGATTTTTACTGACTTACTGACTTACTCACTGACTTACGTTTGATTTTTACTGAGTTTTGATTTTTACTGACTTACGTTTGATTTTTACTCACTTACGTTTGACTTTTACTGACTTATTTACTGACTTACGTTTGATTTTTACCGACTTACGTTTGATTTTTACCGACTTACTTACTGACTTACGTTTGATTTTTACTGACTTACTTACTGACTTGCTGACTTACTTACAGACTGACTTACTGACTTACGTTTGATTTTTACTGACTTATTTACTGACTTACTGACTGACTTACTGACTTACGTTTGATTTTTACTTACTGACTTACTTACTGACTTACTCACTGACTTACTTACGTTTGATTTTTACTGACTTATTTACTGACGTACTGACTTACTCACTGACTTACTGACTTACGTTTGATTTTTACTGAGTTTTGATTTTAATGACTTACATTTGACTTTTTACTGACTTACTTACTGACTTACGTTTGATTTTTACTCACTTACGTTTGACTTTTACTGACTTATTTACTGACTTACGTTTGATTTTTACTGACTTACGTTTGATTTTTACCGACTTACTTACTGACTTACGTTTGATTTTTACTGACTTACTGACTTACTCACTGACTTACGTTTGATTTTTACTTACTGACTTACGTTTGATTTTTACTCACTTACGTTTGACTTTTACTGACTTACTTACTGACTTACGTTTGATTTTTACTGACTTACTGACTTACTCACTGACTTACGTTTGATTTTTACTTACTGAGTTACGTTTGATTTTTACTGAGTTTTGATTTTTACTGACTTACGTTTGATTTTTACTTACTGAGTTACGTTTGATTTTTAGTGAGTTTTGATTTTTACTGACTTACGTTTGATTTTTACTGACTTACGTTTGACTTTTACTGACTTATTTACTGACTTACGTTTGATTTTTACTGACTTACTGACTTACTCACTGACTTACGTTTGATTTTTACTGACTTACGTTTGATTTTTACTCACTTACGTTTGACTTTTACTGACTTATTTACTGACTTACGTTTGATTTTTACTGACTTACGTTTGATTTTTACCGACTTACTTACTGACTTACGTTTGATTTTTACTTACTGAGTTACGTCTGATTTTTACTGAGTTTTGATTTTTACTGACTTACGTTTGATTTTTACTTACTGAGTTACGTTTGATTTTTACTGAGTTTTGATTTTTACTGACTTACGTTTGATTTTTACTCACTTACGTTTGAATTTTACTGACTTATTTACTGACTTACGTTTGATTTTTACTGACTTACTGACTTACTCACTGACTTACGTTTGATTTTTACTGAGTTTTGATTTTTACTGACTTACGTTTGATTTTTACTCACTTACGTTTGACTTTTACTGACTTATTTACTGACTTACGTTTGATTTTTACCGACTTACTGACGTTTGATTTTTACCGACTTACTGACTTATTTACTGACTTACTGACTGACTTACTGACTTACGTTTGATTTTTACTTACTGACTTACTTACTGACTTACTCACTGACTTACTTACGTTTGATTTTTACTGACTTATTTACTGACGTACTGACTTACTCACTGACTTACTGACTTACGTTTGATTTTTACTGAGTTTTGATTTTTAATGACTTACATTTGACTTTTACTGACTTACTTACTGACTTACGTTTGATTTTTACTCACTTACGTTTGACTTTTACTGACTTATTTACTGACTTACGTTTGATTTTTACTGACTTACGTTTGATTTTTACCGACTTACTTACTGACTTACGTTTGATTTTTACTGACTTACTGACTTACTCACTGACTTACGTTTGATTTTTACTTACTGACTTACGTTTGATTTTTACTCACTTACGTTTGACTTTTACTGACTTACTTACTGACTTACGTTTGATTTTTACTGACTTACTGACTTACTCACTGACTTACGTTTGATTTTTACTTACTGAGTTACGTTTGATTTTTACTGAGTTTTGATTTTTACTGACTTACGTTTGATTTTTACTTACTGAGTTACGTTTGATTTTAGTGAGTTTTGATTTTTACTGACTTACGCTTGATTTTTACTGACTTACGCTTGACTTTTACTGACTTATTTACTGACTTACGTTTGATTTTTACTGACTTACTGACTTACTCACTGACTTACGTTTGATTTTTACTTACTGAGTTACGTTTGATTTTTACTGAGTTTTGATTTTTACTGACTTACGTTTGATTTTTACTTACTGAGTTACGTTTGATTTTTAGTGAGTTTTGATTTTTACTGACTTACGTTTGATTTTTACTGACTTACGTTTGACTTTTACTGACTTATTTACTGACTTACGTTTGATTTTTACTGACTTACGTTTGATTTTTACTGACTTACTTACTGACTTACGTTTGACTTTTACTGACTTATTTACTGACTTACGTTTGATTTTTACTGACTTACTTACTGACTTACGTTTGATTTTTACTGACTTACTGACTTACTCACTGACTTACGTTTGATCATTACTTACTGACTTACGTTTGATTTTTACTTACTGAGTTACGTTTGATTTTTACTGAGTTTTGATTTTTACTGACTTACGTTTGATTTTTACTCACTTACGTTTGAATTTTACTGACTTATTTACTGACTTACGTTTGATTTTTACTGACTTACGTTTGATTTTTACTGACTGAGTTACGTTTGATTTTTACTGAGTTTTGATTTTTACTGACTTACGTTTGATTTTTACTTACTGAGTTACGTTTGATTTTTACTGAGTTTTGATTTTTACTGACTTACGTTTGATTTTTACTCACTTACGTTTGAATTTTACTGACTTATTTACTGACTTACGTTTGATTTTTACTGACTTACGTTTGATTTTTACTGACTGAGTTACGTTTGATTTTACTGAGTTTTGATTTTACTGACTTACGTTTGATTTTTACTCACTTACGTTTGAATTTTACTGACTTATTTACTGACTTACGTTTGATTTTTACTGACTTACTTACTGACTTACGTTTGATTTTTACTGACTTACTGACTTACTCACTGACTTACGTTTGATTTTTACTGAGTTTTGATTTTTACTGACTTACGTTTGATTTTTACTCACTTACGTTTGACTTTTACTGACTTATTTACTGACTTCGTTTGATTTTTACCGACTTACTTACTGACTTGACTTTTTACAGACTGACTTACTGACTTACGTTTGATTTTTACTGACTTATTTACTGACTTACTGACTTGACTTACGTTTGATTTTTACTTACTGACTTACTTACTGACTTACTCACTGACTTACTTACGTTTGATTTTTACTGACTTATTTACTGACGTACTGACTTACTCACTGACTTACTGACTTACGTTTGATTTTTACTGAGTTTTGATTTTTACTGACTTATTTACTGACGTACTGACTTACTCACTGACTTACTGACTTACGTTTGATTTTTACTGAGTTTTGATTTTTAATGACTTACATTTGACTTTTACTGACTTACTTACTGACTTACGTTTGATTTTTACTCACTTACGTTTGACTTTTACTGACTTATTTACTGACTTACGTTTGATTTTTACTGACTTACTGACTTACTCACTGACTTACGTTTGATTTTTACTTACTGACTTACGTTTGATTTTTACTCACTTACGTTTGACTTTTACTGACTTACTTACTGACTTACGTTTGATTTTTACTGACTTACTCACTGACTTACGTTTGATTTTTACTGACTTACTGACTTACTCACTGACTTACGTTTGATTTTTACTTACTGACTTACGTTTGATTTTTACTCACTTACGTTTGACTTTTACTGACTTACTTACTGACTTACGTTTGATTTTTACTTACTGAGTTACGTTTGATTTTTACTGAGTTTTGATTTTACTGACTTACGCTTGATTTTTACTTACTGAGTTACGTTTGATTTTTAGTGAGTTTTGATTTTTACTGACTTACGCTTGATTTTTACTGACTTACGCTTTGACTTTTACTGACTTATTTACTGACTTACGCTTGATTTTTACTGACTTACGCTTTGATTTTTACTGACTTACGTTTGATTTTTACTGACTTACGCTTTGACTTTTACTGACTTATTTACTGACTTACGTTTGATTTTTACTGACTTACGTTTGATTTTTACTGACTTACTTACTGACTTACGTTTGATTTTTACTGACTTACGTGACTTTTACTGACTTATTTACTGACTTACGTTTGATTTTACTGACTTACGTTTGATTTTTACTGACTTATTTACTGACTTACGTTTGATTTTTACTGACTTACTGACTTACTCACTGACTTACGTTTGATTATTACTTACTGAGTTACGTTTGATTTTTACTGAGTTTTGATTTTTACTGACTTACGTTTGATTTTTACTCACTTACGTTTGACTTTTACTGACTTATTTACTGACTTACGTTTGATTTTTACCGACTTACTTACTGACTTACGTTTGATTTTTACTGACTCACTGACTTACGTTTGATTTTTACTGACTTACTTACTGACTTACGTTTGATTTTTACTGACTTACTGACTTACTCACTGACTTACGTTTGATTATTACTTACTGAGTTACGTTTGATTTTTACTGAGTTTTGATTTTTACTGACTTACGTTTGACTTTTACTGACTTATTTACTGACTTACGTTTGATTTTTACCGACTTACTTACTGACTTACGTTTGATTTTTACTGACTTACTGACTTACTCACTGACTTACGTTTGATTTTTACTTACTGACTTACGTTTGATTTTTACTCACGTTTGACTTTTACTGACTTACTTACTGACTTACGTTTGATTTTTACTGACTTACGTTTGATTTTTACTCACTTACGTTTGACTTTTACTGACTTATTTACTGACTTACGTTTGATTTTTACTGACTTACGTTTGATTTTTACCGACTTACTTACTGACTTACGTTTGATTTTTACTGACTTACTGACTTACTCACTGACTTACGTTTGATTTTTACTTACTGACTTACGTTTGATTTTTACTCACTTACGTTTGACTTTTACTGACTTACTTACTGACTTACGTTTGATTTTTACTGACTTACTGACTTACTCACTGACTTACGTTTGATTTTTACTTACTGAGTTACGTCTGATTTTTACTGAGTTTTGATGTTTACTGACTTACGTTTGATTTTTACTTACTGACTTACGTTTGATTTTTACTGACTTACTGACTTACTCACTGACTTACGTTTGATTTTTACTTACTGACTTACGTTTGATTTTTACTCACGTTTGACTTTTACTGACTTACTGACTTACGTTTGATTTTTACTGACTTACGTTTGATTTTTACTCACTTACGTTTGACTTTTACTGACTTATTTACTGACTTACGTTTGATTTTTACTGACTTACGTTTGATTTTTACCGACTTACTTACTGACTTACGTTTGATTTTTACTGACTTACTGACTTACTCACTGACTTACGTTTGATTTTTACTTACTGACTTACGTTTGATTTTTACTGACTTACGTTTGATTTTTACCGACTTACTTACTGACTTACGTTTGATTTTTACTGACTTACTGACTTACTCACTGACTTCACGTTTGATTTTTACTTACTGACTTACGTTTGATTTTTACTCACTTACGTTTGACTTTTACTGACTTACTTACTGACTTACGTTTGATTTTTACTGACTTACTGACTTACTCACTGACTTACGTTTGATTTTTACTTACTGAGTTACGTCTGATTTTTACTGAGTTTTGATTTTTACTGACTTACGTTTGATTTTTACTTACTGAGTTACGTTTGATTTTTACTGAGTTTTGATTTTTACTGACTTACGTTTGATTTTTACTCACTTACGTTTGACTTTTACTGACTTATTTACTGACTTACGCTTGATTTTACCGACTTACTTACTGACTTGCTGACTTACTTACAGACTGACTTACTGACTTACGTTTGATTTTTACTGACTTATTTACTGACTTACTGACTGACTTACTGACTTACGTTTGATTTTTACTTACTGACTTACTTACTGACTTACTCACTGACTTACTTACGTTTGATTTTTACTGACTTATTTACTGACGTACTGACTTACTCACTGACTTACTGACTTACGTTTGATTTTTACTGAGTTTTGATTTTAATGACTTACATTTGACTTTTACTGACTTACTTACTGACTTACGTTTGATTTTTACTCACTTACGCTTGACTTTTACTGACTTATTTACTGACTTACGCTTGATTTTTACTGACTTACGCTTGATTTTACCGACTTACTTACTGACTTACGCTTGATTTTTACTGACTTACTGACTTACTCACTGACTTACGTTTGATTTTTACTTACTGACTTACGCTTGATTTTTACTCACTTACGCTTTGACTTTTACTGACTTACTTACTGACTTACGTTTGATTTTTACTGACTTACTGACTTACTCACTGACTTACGTTTGATTTTTACTTACTGAGTTACGTTTGATTTTTACTGAGTTTTGATTTTTACTGACTTACGTTTGATTTTTACTGACTTACGCTTGACTTTTACTGACTTATTTACTGACTTACGTTTGATTTTTACTGACTTACTGACTTACTCACTGACTTACGTTTGATTTTTACTTACTGAGTTACGTTTGATTTTACTGAGTTTTGATTTTTACTGACTTACGTTTGATTTTTACTTACTGAGTTACGTTTGATTTTTAGTGAGTTTTGATTTTTACTGACTTACGTTGATTTTTACTGACTTACGTTTGACTTTTACTGACTTATTTACTGACTTACGTTTGATTTTTACTGACTTACGTTTGATTTTTACTGACTTACTTACTGACTTACGTTTGACTTTTACTGACTTATTTACTGACTTACGTTTGATTTTTACTGACTTACTTACTGACTTACGTTTGACTTTTACTGACTTATTTACTGACTTACGTTTGATTTTTACTGACTTACTTACTGACTTACGTTTGATTTTTACTGACTTACTGACTTACTCACTGACTTACGCTTGATCATTACTTACTGACTTACGTTTGATTTTACTTACTGAGTTACGTTTGATTTTTACTGAGTTTTGATTTTTACTGACTTACGTTTGATTTTTACTCACTTACGTTTGAATTTTACTGACTTATTTACTGACTTACGTTTGATTTTTACTGACTTACGTTTGATTTTTACTGACTGAGTTACGTTTGATTTTACTGAGTTTTGATTTTTACTGACTTACGTTTGATTTTTACTTACTGAGTTACGCTTTGATTTTTACTGAGTTTTGATTTTTACTGACTTACGTTTGATTTTTACTCACTTACGCTTTGAATTTTACTGACTTATTTACTGACTTACGTTTGATTTTTACTGACTTACGTTTGATTTTTACTGACTGAGTTACGTTTGATTTTTACTGAGTTTTGATTTTTACTGACTTACGTTTGATTTTTACTCACTTACGTTTGAATTTTACTGACTTATTTACTGACTTACGTTTGATTTTTACTGACTTACTTACTGACTTACGTTTGATTTTTACTGACTTACTGACTTACTCACTGACTTACGTTTGATTTTTACTGAGTTTTGATTTTTACTGACTTACGTTTGATTTTTACTCACTTCGCTTGACTTTTACTGACTTATTTACTGACTTACGCTTGATTTTACCGACTTACTTACTGACTTGCTGACTTACTTACAGACTGACTTACTGACTTACGCTTGATTTTTACTGACTTATTTACTGACTTACTGACTGACTTACTGACTTACGCTTGATTTTTACTTACTGACTTACTTACTGACTTACTCACTGACTTACTTACGTTTGATTTTTACTGACTTATTTACTGACGTACTGACTTACTCACTGACTTACTGACTTACGCTTGATTTTACTGAGTTTTGATTTTTACTGACTTATTTACTGACGCACTGACTTACTCACTGACTTACTGACTTACGTTTGATTTTTACTGAGTTTTGATTTTTAATGACTTACATTTGACTTTTACTGACTTACTTACTGACTTACGTTTGATTTTTACTCACTTACGTTTGACTTTTACTGACTTATTTACTGACTTACGTTTGATTTTTACTGACTTACTGACTTACTCACTGACTTACGTTTGATTTTTACTTACTGACTTACGTTTGATTTTTACTCACTTACGTTTGACTTTTACTGACTTACTTACTGACTTACGTTTGATTTTTACTGACTTACTGACTTACTCACTGACTTACGTTTGATTTTTACTGACTTACTGACTTACTCACTGACTTACGTTTGATTTTTACTTACTGACTTACGTTTGATTTTTACTCACGTTTGACTTTTACTGACTTACTTACTGACTTACGTTTGATTTTTACTTACTGAGTTACGTTTGATTTTTACTGAGTTTTGATTTTTACTGACTTACGTTTGATTTTTACTTACTGAGTTACGTTTGATTTTTAGTGAGTTTTGATTTTTACTGACTTACGTTTGATTTTTACTGACTTACGTTTGACTTTTACTGACTTATTTACTGACTTACGTTTGATTTTTACTGACTTACGTTTGATTTTTACTGACTTACGTTTGATTTTTACTGACTTACGTTTGATTTTTACTGACTTATTTACTGACTTACGTTTGATTTTTACTGACTTACGTTTGATTTTTACTGACTTACTTACTGACTTACGTTTGATTTTTACTGACTTACGTTTGACTTTTACTGACTTATTTACTGACTTACGTTTGATTTTTACTGACTTACTGACTTACTCACTGACTTACGTTTGATTATTACTTACTGAGTTACGTTTGATTTTTACTGAGTTTTGATTTTTACTGACTTACGTTTGATTTTTACTCACTTACGTTTGACTTTTACTGACTTATTTACTGACTTACGTTTGATTTTTACCGACTTACTTACTGACTTACGTTTGATTTTTACTGACTCACTGACTTACGTTTGATTTTTACTGACTTACGTTTGATTTTTACTGACTTACTTACTGACTTACGTTTGATTTTTACTGACTTACTGACTTACTCACTGACTTACGTTTGATTATTACTTACTGAGTTACGTTTGATTTTTACTGAGTTTTGATTTTTACTGACTTACGTTTGACTTTTACTGACTTATTTACTGACTTACGTTTGATTTTTACCGACTTACTTACTGACTTACGTTTGATTTTTACTGACTTACTGACTTACTCACTGACTTACGTTTGATTTTTACTTACTGACTTACGTTTGATTTTTACTCACGTTTGACTTTTACTGACTTACTTACTGACTTACGTTTGATTTTTACTGACTTACGTTTGATTTTTACTCACTTACGTTTGACTTTTACTGACTTATTTACTGACTTACGTTTGATTTTTACTGACTTACGCTTGATTTTTACCGACTTACTTACTGACTTACGTTTGATTTTTACTGACTTACTGACTTACTCACTGACTTACGCTTTGATTTTTACTTACCGACTTACGCTTGATTTTTACTCACTTACGCTTTGACTTTTACTGACTTACTTACTGACTTACGCTTTGATTTTTACTGACTTACTGACTTACTCACTGACTTACGTTTGATTTTTACTTACTGAGTTACGTCTGATTTTTACTGACTTTTGATGTTTACTGACTTACGCTTGATTTTTACTTACTGACTTACGTTTGATTTTTACTGACTTACTGACTTACTCACTGACTTACGCTTGATTTTTACTTACCGACTTACGTTTGATTTTTACTCACTTACGTTTGACTTTTACTGACTTACTTACTGACTTCGCTTGATTTTTACTGACTTACTGACTTACTCACTGACTTACGTTTGATTTTTACTTACTGAGTTACGCCTGATTTTTACTGAGTTTTGATGTTTACTGACTTACGTTTGATTTTTACTTACTGACTTACGCTTGATTTTTACTGACTTACTGACTTACTCACTGACTTACGCTTTGATTTTTACTTACTGACTTACGTTTGATTTTTACTCACGTTTGACTTTTACTGACTTACTTACTGACTTACGTTTGATTTTTACTGACTTACGTTTGATTTTTACTCACTTACGCTTGACTTTTACTGACTTATTTACTGACTTACGTTTGATTTTTACTGACTTACGCTTGATTTTTACCGACTTACTTACTGACTTACGTTTGATTTTTACTGACTTACTGACTTACTCACTGACTTACGTTTGATTTTTACTTACTGACTTACGTTTGATTTTTACTCACTTACGTTTGACTTTTACTGACTTACTTACTGACTTACGTTTGATTTTTACTGACTTACTGACTTACTCACTGACTTACGCTTTGATTTTTACTTACTGAGTTACGTCTGATTTTTACTGAGTTTTGATTTTACTGACTTACGTTTGATTTTTACTTACTGAGTTACGTTTGATTTTTACTGAGTTTTGATTTTTACTGACTTACGTTTGATTTTTACTCACTTACGTTTGACTTTTACTGACTTATTTACTGACTTACGTTTGATTTTTACCGACTTACTTACTGACTTGCTGACTTACTTACAGACTGACTTACTGACTTACGTTTGATTTTTACTGACTTATTTACTGACTTACTGACTGACTTACTGACTTACGTTTGATTTTTACTTACTGACTTACTTACTGACTTACTCACTGACTTACTTACGTTTGATTTTTACTGACTTATTTACTGACGTACTGACTTACTCACTGACTTACTGACTTACGTTTGATTTTTACTGAGTTTTGATTTTTAATGACTTACATTTGACTTTTACTGACTTACTTACTGACTTACGTTTGATTTTTACTCACTTACGTTTGACTTTTACTGACTTATTTACTGACTTACGTTTGATTTTTACTGACTTACGTTTGATTTTTACCGACTTACTTACTGACTTACGTTTGATTTTTACTGACTTACTGACTTACTCACTGACTTACGTTTGATTTTTACTTACTGACTTACGTTTGATTTTTACTCACTTACGTTTGACTTTTACTGACTTACTTACTGACTTACGTTTGATTTTTACTTACTGAGTTACGTTTGATTTTTACTGAGTTTTGATTTTTACTGACTTACGTTTGATTTTTACTTACTGAGTTACGTTTGATTTTTAGTGAGTTTTGATTTTTACTGACTTACGTTTGATTTTTACTGACTTATTTACTGACTTACGTTTGACTTTTACTGACTTATTTACTGACTTACGTTTGATTTTTACTGACTTACGTTTGATTTTTAATGACTTACTTACTGACTTACGTTTGACTTTTACTGACTTATTTACTGACTTACGTTTGATTTTTACTGACTTACGTTTGATTTTTACTGACTTACTTACTGACTTACGTTTGATTTTTACTGACTTACTGACTTACTCACTGACTTACGTTGATTATTACTTACTGAGTTACGCTTTGATTTTACTGAGTTTTGATTTTTACTGACTTCGTTTGATTTTTAATGACTTACTTACTGACTTACGCTTGACTTTTACTGACTTATTTACTGACTTACGCTTGATTTTTACTGACTTACGTTTGATTTTACTGACTTACTTACTGACTTACGTTTGATTTTTACTGACTTACTGACTTACTCACTGACTTACGCTTGATTATTACTTACTGAGTTACGCTTGATTTTACTGAGTTTTGATTTTTACTGACTTACGTTTGATTTTTACTCACTTACGTTTGACTTTTACTGACTTATTTACTGACTTACGTTTGATTTTTACCGACTTACGCTTGATTTTTACCGACTTACTTACTGACTTACGCTTGATTTTTACTGACTTACTGACTTACTCACTGACTTACGTTTGATTTTTTACTTACTGACTTACGCTTGATTTTTACTGACTTACTGACTTACTCACTGACTTACGTTTGATTTTTACTTACTGACTTACGTTTGATTTTTACTCACTTACGTTTGACTTTTACTGACTTACTTACTGACTTACGTTTGATTTTTACTCACTTACGTTTGACTTTTACTGACTTACTTACTGACTTACGTTTGATTTTTACTCACTTACGTTTGACTTTTTACTGACTTACTTACTGACTTACGCTTGATTTTACTGACTTACTGACTTACTCACTGACTTACGTTTGATTTTTACTTACTGAGTTACGTTTGATTTTTACTGAGTTTTGATTTTTACTGACTTACTGACTTACTCACTGACTTACGTTTGATTTTTACTTACTGAGTTACGTTTGATTTTTACTTACTGAGTTACGTTTGATTTTTACTGAGTTTTGATTTTTAATGACTTACGTTTGATTTTTACTGACTTACGTTTGATTTTTACCGACTTACTTACTAACTTACGTTTGAGTTTTACTGACTTACTGACTTACTCACTGACTTACGTTTGATTTTTACTGAGTTTTGATTTTTAATGACTTACGTTTGATTTTTACTGACTTACGTTTGATTTTTACCGACTTACTTACTAACTTACGTTTGAGTTTTACTGACTTACGTTTGATTTTTACTGACTTACTGACTTACTCACTGACTTACGTTTGATTTTTACTGAGTTTTGATGTTTACTGACTTACTTACTGACTTACGTTTGATTTTTACTGACTTACTTACTGACTTACGTTTGATTTTTACTGACTTACTTACTGACTTACGTTTGATTTTTAATGACTTACGTTTGATTTTTACTGAGTTTTGTGTTTTACTGACTTACTTACTGACTTACGTTTGATTTTTACTGACTTACTGACTTACTCACTGACTTACGTTTGATTTTTACTGAGTTTTGATGTTTACTGACTTACTTACTGACTTACGTTTGATTTTTACTGACTTACTTACTGACTTACGTTTGATTTTTACTGACTTACTTACTGACTTACGTTTGATTTTTAATGACTTACGTTTGATTTTTACTGAGTTTTGAGTTTTACTGACTTACTTACTGACTTAAGTTTGACTTTTACTGACTTACTTACTGACTTACGTTTGAGTTTTACTGACTTACGTTTGACTTTTACTGACTTACTTACTGACTTACGTTTGATTTTTAATGACTTACGTTTGACTTTTACTGACTTACTTACTGACTTACGTTTGATTTTTAATGACTTACGTTTGACTTTTACTGACTTACTTACTGACTTACGTTTGATTTTTAATGACTTACGTTTGATTTTTACTGAGTTTTGAGTTTTACTGACTTACGTTTGACTTTTACTGACTTACTTACTGACTTAAGTTTGACTTTTACTGACTTACTTACTGACTTACGTTTGAGTTTTACTGACTTACGTTTGACTTTTACTGACTGACTTACTGACTTACGTTTGATTTTTACTGAGTTTTGATTTTTACTGACTTACGTTTGATTTTTACTGAGTTTTGATTTTTAATGACTTACGTTTGACTTTTACTGACTTACGTTTGATTTTTACTGAGTTTTGATTTTTACTGACTTACGTTAGATTTTTACTGACTTACTTACTGACTTACATTTGATTTTTACTGAGTTTTGATTTTTACTGACTTAACGTTGGATTTTTACTGACTTACTTACTGACTTACGTTTGATTTTTACTGAGTTTTGATTTTTACTGACTTACGTTGGATTTTTACTGACTTACTTACTGACTTACGTTTGATTTTTACTGAGTTTTGATTTTTACTGACTTACGTTAGATTTTTACTGACTTACTTACTGACTTACGTTTGATTTTTACTGAGTTTTGATTTTTAATGACTTACGTTTGATTTTTACTGACTTACTGACTTACGTTTGATTTTTACTGACTTACTTACTGACTTACCGACTTACTTACTGACTTACGTTTGATTTTTACTGACTTACGTTTGACTTTTACTGTCTTACTTACTGACTTACCGACTTACTTACTGACTTACGTTTGATTTTTACTGACTTACGTTTGACTTTTACTGAGTTTTGATTTTTACTGACTTGCGTTACATTTTTACTGACTTACTTACTGACTTACGTTTGATTTTTACTGAGTTACTGACTTACTCACTGACTTACGTTTGATTTTTACTGAGTTTTGATGTTTACTGACTTACTTACTGACTTACGTTTGATTTTTACTGAGTTTTGATTTTTAATGACTTACGTTTGATTTTTACTCACTTACGTTTGACTTTTACTGACTTACTTACTGACTTACGTTTGATTTTTACTGACTTACTGACTTACTCACTGACTTACGTTTGATTTTTACTGAGTTTTGATTTTTAATGACTTCACGCTTGATTTTTACTGACTTACGCTTTGACTTTTACCGACTTACTTACTGACTTACGCTTGATTTTTACTGACTTACTGACTTACTCACTGACTTACGCTTGATTTTTACTTACTGAGTTGCGCTTGATTTTTCTGAGTTTTGATTTTTAATGACTTACGCTTGATTTTTACTGACTTACTTACTGACTTACGTTTGATTTTTAATGACTTACGTTTGATTTTTACTGAGTTTTGAGTTTTACTGACTTACGTTAGATTTTTACTGACTTACTTACTGACTTACGTTTGATTTTTACTGAGTTTTGATTTTTAATGACTTACGTTTGACTTTTACTGACTGACTTACTGACTTACGTTTGACTTTTACTGACTGACTTACTGACTTACGTTTGAGTTTTACTGACTTACTTACTGACTTACGTTTGAGTTTTACTGACTTACGTTTGACTTTTACTGACTGACTTACTGACTTACGTTTGATTTTTACTTACTGAGTTACGTTTGATTTTACTTACTGAGTTACGCTTGATTTTACTGAGTTTTGATTTTTAATGACTTACGCTTTGATTTTTACTGACTTACGCTTTGATTTTTACCGACTTACTTACTAACTTCACGCTTGAGTTTTACTGACTTACTGACTTACTCACTGACTTACGTTTGATTTTTACTGAGTTTTGATTTTTAATGACTTACGCTTTGATTTTTACTGACTTACGCTTTGATTTTTACCGACTTACTTACTAACTTACGCTTTGAGTTTTACTGACTTACGCTTGATTTTTACTGACTTACTGACTTACTCACTGACTTACGTTTGATTTTTACTGAGTTTTGATGTTTACTGACTTACTTACTGACTTACGCTTGATTTTACTGACTTACTTACTGACTTACGCTTGATTTTTACTGACTTACTTACTGACTTACGTTTGATTGTTAATGACTTACGTTTGATTTTTACTGAGTTTTGAGTTTTACTGACTTACTTACTGACTTCACGCTTTGATTTTACTGACTTACTGACTTACTCACTGACTTACGCTTTGATTTTACTGAGTTTTGATGTTTACTGACTTACTTACTGACTTACGTTTGATTTTTACTGACTTACTTACTGACTTACGCTTGATTTTTACTGACTTACTTACTGACTTACGTTTGATTTTTAATGACTTACGCTTTGATTTTACTGAGTTTTGAGTTTTACTGACTTACTTACTGACTTAAGTTTGACTTTTACTGACTTACTTACTGACTTACGTTTGAGTTTTACTGACTTACGCTTGACTTTTACTGACTTACTTACTGACTTACGTTTGATTTTTAATGACTTACGTTTGACTTTTACTGACTTACTTACTGACTTACGCTTTGATTTTTAATGACTTACGCTTTGACTTTTACTGACTTACTTACTGACTTACGTTTGATTTTTAATGACTTACGCTTGATTTTTACTGAGTTTTGAGTTTTACTGACTTACGCTTTGACTTTTACTGACTTACTTACTGACTTAAGTTTGACTTTTACTGACTTACTTACTGACTTACGTTTGAGTTTTACTGACTTACGTTTGACTTTTACTGACTGACTTACTGACTTACGTTTGATTTTTACTGAGTTTTGATTTTTACTGACTTACGTTTGATTTTTACTGAGTTTTGATTTTTAATGACTTACGTTTGACTTTTACTGACTTACGTTTGATTTTTACTGAGTTTTGATTTTTAATGACTTACGCTTGACTTTTACTGACTTACGCTTTGATTTTACTGAGTTTTGATTTTTACTGACTTACGTTAGATTTTTACTGACTTACTTACTGACTTACATTTGATTTTTACTGAGTTTTGATTTTTACTGACTTAACGTTGGATTTTACTGACTTACTTACTGACTTACGCTTTGATTTTTACTGAGTTTTGATTTTTACTGACTTACGTTGGATTTTTACTGACTTACTTACTGACTTACGTTTGATTTTTACTGAGTTTTGATTTTTACTGACTTACGTTAGATTTTTACTGACTTACTTACTGACTTACGTTTGATTTTTACTGAGTTTTGATTTTTAATGACTTACGCTTGATTTTTACTGACTTACTGACTTACGCTTGATTTTACTGACTTACTTACTGACTTACCGACTTACTTACTGACTTACGCTTGATTTTTACTGACTTACGCTTTGACTTTTACTGTCTTACTTACTGACTTACCGACTTACTTACTGACTTACGCTTTGATTTTTACTGACTTACGCTTGACTTTTACTGAGTTTTGATTTTTACTGACTTGCGTTACATTTTTACTGACTTACTTACTGACTTACGTTTGATTTTTACTGAGTTACTGACTTACTCACTGACTTACGTTTGATTTTTACTGAGTTTTGATGTTTACTGACTTACTTACTGACTTACGTTTGATTTTTACTGAGTTTTGATTTTTAATGACTTACGTTTGATTTTTACTCACTTACGTTTGACTTTTACTGACTTACTTACTGACTTACGTTTGATTTTTACTGACTTACTGACTTACTCACTGACTTACGTTTGATTTTTACTGAGTTTTGATTTTTAATGAC
Organism: Oreochromis aureus; assembly: GCF_013358895.1. NCBI lineage: Eukaryota > Metazoa > Chordata > Actinopteri > Cichliformes > Cichlidae > Oreochromis > Oreochromis aureus. The sequence goes on along the minus strand of NC_052948.1, from coordinate 65,089,365 downwards.
TTACGTTTGATTTTTACTGACTTACGTTTGACTTTTACCGACTTACTTACTGACTTACGTTTGATTTTTACTGACTTACTGACTTACTCACTGACTTACGTTTGATTTTTACTTACTGAGTTGCGTTTGATTTTTTCTGAGTTTTGATTTTTAATGACTTACGTTTGATTTTTACTGACTTACTTACTGACTTACGTTTGATTTTTAATGACTTACGTTTGATTTTTACTGACTTACTGACTTACTCACTGACTTACGTTTGATTTTTACTTACTGAGTTGCGTTTGATTTTTTCTGAGTTTTGATTTTTAATGACTTACGTTTGATTTTTACTGACTTACTTACTGACTTACGTTTGATTTTTAATGACTTACGTTTGATTTTTACTGAGTTTTGAGTTTTACTGACTTACGTTAGATTTTTACTGACTTACTTACTGACTTACGTTTGAGTTTTACTGACTTACGTTTGACTTTTACTGACTGACTTACTGACTTACGTTTGATTTTTACTGACTTACGTTTGACTTTTACTGACTTATTTACTGACTTACGTTTGACTTTTACTGACTTATTTACTGACTTACGTTTGATTTTTACTGACTTACTCACTGACTTACGTTTGATTTTTACTTACTGAGTTACGTTTGATTTTTACTGAGTTTTGATTTTTAATGACTTACGTTTGATTTTTACTGACTTACGTTTGACTTTTACCGACTTACTTACTAACTTACGTTTGAGTTTTACTGACTTACGTTTGATTTTTTACTGACTTACTGACTTACTCACTGACTTACGTTTGATTTTTACTGAGTTTTGATGTTTACTGACTTACTTACTGACTTACGTTTGATTTTTACCGACTTACTTACTAACTTACGTTTGAGTTTTACTGACTTACTGACTTACTCACTGACTTACGTTTGATTTTTACTGAGTTTTGATTTTTAATGACTTACGTTTGATTTTTACTGACTTACGTTTGACTTTTACCGACTTACTTCCTAACTTACGTTTGAGTTTTACTGACTTACGTTTGATTTTTACTGACTTACTGACTTACTCACTGACTTACGTTTGATTTTTACTGAGTTTTGATGTTTACTGACTTACTTACTGACTTACGTTTGATTTTTACTGACTTACTTACTGACTTACGTTTGATTTTTACTGACTTACTTACTGACTTATGTTTGATTTTTACTGACTTACTTACTGACTTACGTTTGATTTTTAATGACTTACGTTTGATTTTTACTGAGTTTTGAGTTTTACTGACTTACGTTTGACTTTTACTGACTTACTTACTGACTTAAGTTTGACTTTTACTGACTTACTTACTGACTTACGTTTGAGTTTTACTGACTTACGTTTGACTTTTACTGACTTACTTACTGACTTACGTTTGATTTTTAATGACTTACGTTTGATTTTTACTGAGTTTTGAGTTTTACTGACTTACGTTAGATTTTTACTGACTTACTTACTGACTTACGTTTGATTTTTACTGAGTTTTGATTTTTAATGACTTACGTTTGACTTTTACTGACTTACTTACTGACTTACGTTTGACTTTTACTGACTGACTTACTGACTTACGTTTGACTTTTACTGACTGACTTACTGACTTACGTTTGAGTTTTACTGACTTACTTACTGACTTACGTTTGAGTTTTACTGACTTACGTTTGACTTTTACTGACTGACTTACTGACTTACGTTTGATTTTTACTGACTTACGTTTGACTTTTACTGACTTATTTACTGACTTACGTTTGATTTTTACTGACTTACTTACTGACTTACGTTTGACTTTTACTGACTTATTTACTGACTTACGTTTGATTTTTACTGACTTACTCACTGACTTACGTTTGATTTTTACTTACTGAGTTACGTTTGATTTTTACTGAGTTTTGATTTTTACTGACTTACGTTTGACTTTTACCGACTTACTTACTGACTTACGTTTGATTTTTACTGACTTACTGACTTACTCACTGACTTACGTTTGATTTTTACTGAGTTTTGATTTTTAATGACTTACGTTTGATTTTTACTGACTTACGTTTGACTTTTACCGACTTACTTACTAACTTACGTTTGAGTTTTACTGACTTACGTTTGATTTTTAGTGACTTACTGACTTACTCACTGACTTACGTTTGATTTTTACTGAGTTTTGATGTTTACTGACTTACTGACTTACGTTTGATTTTTACTGACTTACTTACTGACTTACCGACTTACTGACTTACGTTTGATTTTTACTGACTTACGTTTGACTTTTACTGAGTTTTGATTTTTACTGACTTACTGACTTACGTTTGATTTTTACTGAGTTTTGATTTTTAATGACTTACGTTTGATTTTTACCGACTTACTTACTAACTTACGTTTGAGTTTTACTGACTTACTGACTTACTCACTGACTTACGTTTGATTTTTACTGAGTTTTGATTTTTAATGACTTACGTTAGATTTTTACTCACGTTTGACTTTTACTGACTTACTTACTGACTTACGTTTGATTTTTACTGACTTACTGACTTACTCACTGACTTACGTTTGATTTTTACTTACTGAGTTACGTTTGATTTTTACTGACTTACGCTTGACTTTTACCGACTTACTTACTAACTTACGTTTGAGTTTTACTGACTTACGTTTGATTTTTACTGACTTACTGACTTACTCACTGACTTACGTTTGATTTTTACTGACTTACTTACTGACTTACGTTTGATTTTTACTGACTTACTTACTGACTTATGTTTGATTTTTACTGACTTACTTACTGACTTACGTTTGATTTTTAATGACTTACGTTTGATTTTTACTGAGTTTTGAGTTTTACTGACTTACGTTTGACTTTTACTGACTTACTTACTGACTTAAGTTTGACTTTTACTGACTTACTTACTGACTTACGTTTGAGTTTTACTGACTTACGTTTGACTTTTACTGACTTACTTACTGACTTACGCTTTGATTTTTAATGACTTACGCTTTGATTTTACTGAGTTTTGAGTTTTACTGACTTACGTTAGATTTTTACTGACTTACTTACTGACTTACGTTTGATTTTTACTGAGTTTTGATTTTTAATGACTTACGTTTGACTTTTACTGACTTACTTACTGACTTACGTTTGACTTTTACTGACTGACTTACTGACTTACGTTTGACTTTTACTGACTGACTTACTGACTTACGTTTGAGTTTTACTGACTTACTTACTGACTTACGCTTGAGTTTTACTGACTTACGCTTTGACTTTTACTGACTGACTTACTGACTTACGTTTGATTTTTACTGACTTACGTTTGACTTTTACTGACTTATTTACTGACTTACGTTTGATTTTTACTGACTTACTTACTGACTTACGTTTGACTTTTACTGACTTATTTACTGACTTACGTTTGATTTTTACTGACTTACTCACTGACTTACGTTTGATTTTTACTTACTGAGTTACGTTTGATTTTTACTGAGTTTTGATTTTTAATGACTTACGTTTGATTTTTACTGACTTACGTTTGACTTTTACCGACTTACTTACTGACTTACGTTTGATTTTTACTGACTTACGTTTGACTTTTACCGACTTACTTACTGACTTACGTTTGATTTTTACTGACTTACTGACTTACTCACTGACTTACGTTTGATTTTTACTTACTGAGTTGCGTTTGATTTTTTCTGAGTTTTGATTTTTAATGACTTACGTTTGATTTTTACTGACTTACGTTTGATTTTTACCGACTTACTTACTAACTTACGTTTGAGTTTTACTGACTTACTGACTTACTCACTGACTTACGTTTGATTTTTACTGAGTTTTGATTTTTAATGACTTACGTTTGACTTTTACTGACTGACTTACTGACTTACGTTTGATTTTTACTGACTTACTTACTGACTTACGTTTGATTTTTACTGACTTACTGACTTACTGACTTACGTTTGATTATTACTTACTGAGTTACGTTTGATTTTTACTGAGTTTTGATTTTTACTGACTTACGTTTGATTTTTACTCACTTACGTTTGACTTTTACTGACTTATTTACTGACTTACGTTTGATTTTTACCGACTTACGTTTGATTTTTACCGACTTACTGACTTACTCACTGACTTACGTTTGATTTTTACTTACTGACTTACGTTTGATTTTTACTGACTTACTGACTTACTCACTGACTTACGTTTGATTTTTACTTACTGAGTTACGTTTGATTTTTACTGAGTTTTGATTTTTAATGACTTACGTTTGATTTTTACTGACTTACGTTTGACTTTTACCGACTTACTTACTGACTTACGTTTGATTTTTACTGACTTACTGACTTACTCACTGACTTACGTTTGATTTTTACTTACTGAGTTACGTTTGATTTTTACTGACTTACGTTAGATTTTTACTGACTTACTGACTTACGTTTGACTTTTACTGACTTACTTACTGACTTACGTTTGATTTTTACTGAGTTTTGATTTTTACTGACTTACGTTAGATTTTTACTTACTTACTGACTTACGTTTGACTTTTACTGACTTACGTTTGATTTTTACTGACTTACGTTTGATTTTTACTGACTGACTTACTGACTTACGTTTGATTTTTACTTACTGACTTACTGACTTACTCACTGACTTACTGACTTACGTTTGATTTTTACTTACTGACTTACTGACTTACTCACTGACTTACTGACTTACGTTTGATTTTTACTTACCGACTTACTTACTGACTTACGTTTGATTTTTACTTACCGACTTACTTACTGACTTACGTTTGATTTTTACTGAGTTTTGATTTTTACTGACTTACGTTAGATGTTTACTTACTTACTGACTTACGTTTGATTTTTACTTACCGACTGACTTACTGACTTACGTTTGATTTTTACTTACTGACTTACTGACTTACTCACTGACTTACTGACTTACGTTTGATTTTTACTTACTGACTTACTGACTTACTCACTGACTTACTGACTTACGCTTTGATTTTTACTTACACCGACTTACTTACTGACTTCACGCTTTGATTTTTACTTACCGACTTACTTACTGACTTCGCTTGATTTTTACTTACCGACTTACTTACTGACTTACGTTTGATTTTTACTTACCGACTTACTTACTGACTTACGTTTGATTTTTACTGAGTTTTGATTTTTACTGACTTACGTTAGATTTTTACTTACTTACTGACTTACGTTTGATTTTTACTGACTTACGTTTGATTTTTACTTACCGACTTACTTACTGACTTACGTTTGATTTTTACTTACTGACTTACTGACTTACTCACTGACTTACTGACTTACGTTTGATTTTTACTGACTTATTTACTGACTTACTGACTTACTCACTGACTTACTGACTTACGTTTGATTTTTACTTACCGACTTACTTACTGACTTACGTTTGATTTTTACTTACTGACTTACTGACTTACTCACTGACTTACTGACTTACGTTTGATTTTTACTTACCGACTTACTTACTGACTTACGTTTGATTTTTACTTACTGACTTACTGACTTACTCACTGACTTACTGACTTACGTTTGATTTTTACTGACTTATTTACTGACTTACTGACTTACTCACTGACTTACGTTTGATTTTTACTGACTGACTTACTGACTTACGTTTGATTTTTACTTACTGACTTACTGACTTACTCACTGACTTACTGACTTACGTTTGATTTTTACTGACTTATTTACTGACTTACTGACTTACTCACTGACTTACGTTTGATTTTTACTGACTTACTTACTGACTTACGTTTGATTTTTACTTACTGACTTACTGACTTACTCACTGACTTACTGACTTACGTTTGATTTTTACTTACTGACTTACTGACTTACTCACTGACTTACTGACTTACGTTTGATTTTTACTTACCGACTTACTTACTGACTTACGTTTGATTTTTACTTACTGACTTACTGACTTACTCACTGACTTACTGACTTACGTTTGATTTTTACTGACTTATTTACTGACTTACTGACTTACTCACTGACTTACGTTTGATTTTTACTGACTTACTTACTGACTTACGTTTGATTTTTACTTACTGACTTACTGACTTACTCACTGACTTACTGACACGTTTGATTTTTACTTACTGACTTACTGACTTACTCACTGACTTACTGACTTACGTTTGATTTTTACTGACTTATTTACTGACTTACTGACTTACTTACTGACTTACGTTTGATTTTTACTGACTTACTTACTGACTTACTGACTTACTCACTGACTTACGTTTGATTTTTACTGACTTACTTACTGACTTACGTTTGATTTTTACTTACTGACTTACTGACTTACTCACTGACTTACTGACTTACGTTTGATTTTTACTGACTTACTGACTCACGTTTGATTTTTACTGACTTACGTTTGATTTTTACTGACTTACTTACTGACTTACGTTTGATTTTTACTTACTGACTTACTGACTTACTCACTGACTTACTGACTTACGTTTGATTTTTACTGACTTATTTACTGACTTACTGACTTACTCACTGACTTACGCTTGATTTTTACTGACTTACTTACTGACTTACGCTTGATTTTTACTTACTGACTTACTGACTTACTCACTGACTTACGTTTGATTTTTACTGACTTACTTACTGACTTACGTTTGATTTTTACTGACTTATTTACTGACTTACTGACTTACTCACTGACTTACGTTTGATTTTTACTGACTTATTTACTGACTTACTGACTTACTCACTGACTTACGTTTGATTTTTACTGACTTACTTACTGACTTACGTTTGATTTTTACTTACTGACTTACTGACTTACTCACTGACTTACGTTTGATTTTTACTGACTTACTTACTGACTTACGTTTGATTTTTACTTACTGACTTACTGACTTACTCACTGACTTACTGACTTACGTTTGATTTTTACTGACTTATTTACTGACTTACTGACTTACGTTTGATTTTTACTGACTTACTCACTGACTTACGTTTGATTTTTACTGACTTACCGACTTACTCACTGACTTACGTTTGATTTTTACTTACTGACTTACGTTTGATTTTTACTGAGTTTTGATTTTTAATGACTTACGTTTGATTTTTACTGACTTACTTACTGACTTACGTTTGATTTTTAATGACTTACGTTTGATTTTTACTGAGTTTTGATTTTTACTGACTTACGTTTGACTTTTACTGACTTACTGACAGGGTTCAGAATCAATTAATAAAAAATGTATTAATAAATCAATTCATCTGCTTTTTAACTGTGTGTACATGAAAACTGAGTGTTGGAGTTTGTTTCTCTTCACATCTTTTATTAGTGGGTCAAAATCTGAGAGCCTGAAGTGATCGGCGGGCAGATTTTCAGGTCTGGAGATTCAATACTTTACTTTCTGTTGAATATTCTTAATGCTCTGCTGGACAATAGAATGTACTTTTAATATTTATGTATTTATTTTTCTTTTCTTTTGTTTCTACTTATTCTTTTCTCTTGTAGCTACTTCACATCTTATTTGGAAGGTTAGTGCTTGCCCCACCCTCATTAGCATCACATGTGTGATTGCCTTCACCTGTTCCCGGCTGGTTCACTGATGGTTTATAGGTCTGTCTTTTGGGAGTGCTTCAGTTTGTCCTTCTCACGCTCTTGGTTATGTCTGACTCTGCTCTAGAGCTTTGTCAGTTCTTCATTTTAATACTGAGTCTTTGTCTCCCATCACGGGCCTAGCTAGGGGGGAATATTGTGAACTATCTTGGGGCTATGCATGCTGCAGTGTTTTACATGGTAACCTGCTTTTCCAGATTAGTCAAGATGGGTTTACTAGAACTTCAAACATTACAGGAAAAGACTGCAGCAAAACCATGCAATGAACGTTTGATCTTGTTGAATGATCGCTCTAAAGACAAAACGGGGGCACCAACACTGCAATCAGTTTGCAACTGTTTTGTCTAATTGTTTGGCTAATAAAATAAACTGATAAATGAGTAAAAGACAATTTGCGCATGCAGATGGAAAAAACACTTCACACTAGCTCACATTCAGTTGACTGCTACGTGTCCACAGAGCTGCTGCTTTTCAGCTCATCTTAATTTTAGGAATGAGTAGATTTCAGGAAGGACGATAAACAGAGCCATCAAACCCCAACCCGAATCTAATTCAAGAGTTGAATCGTTTGGTTTTTGTTAATGTTTTTGTGATTATACTACAAGTTTTAACGGGGCCAGGGTTAAAACAATGACTTGTTCAACATGTTGATTTTCAGAGGGGCTGTGGGAGGTGGCCCTGAGAAACATGACCCACGTGGTTTCCTCTTTCCTCTGGAATCAGTTTGCAGGTTTTTCCTCCAGCTGTAACTCAGCACAAAGCATCAGGGAATATTAGATGGATGTTTTGAGGTTACTGACTTGATTTGAATCAGCTGAGGATCACAGCTGGAGAGGTTTCTTCAAATTGATCCCAATATTCTTCATTGTTGGTGATAATCAGTCATCAGCTGGCAGGGGACACTTTGCACAACCTTGGAGTTGGAAAATGAACTAGAAAATAAAACCTAAAACTGGTGACTGTGTTTTAGAGTGGTTTCAGCCTTATCAGCTGTGATGGGCTGTGACTAAACTCAGCCTGAAAGCAGGTGTAATGGTCAGAAAGGTCCTGGAATGAATGTTTGGCACAAAAAGCCAGAAAGTGTCCACCAGATACTTGATACTTCTTACTTGAAGGACTGCTTCTCTTGGCACAGCAGTACAACTGTTTGTGAAATGTACTGCATTTGTGTTGTATAAGCTCCTTTTCTTTATTGGCACAAATAAAGAAATGTTGGTTACACGAGTATTTGACTTTATCCACTGCTACTTTTCTGGCTCTGTCATGTTTTTACAAAAGTCTTCCCACTGCCGCTCGGCCCCACAGCCTGAAGTGAATATGGCAGCTGAAGTTGGATCAAATATTTCAATATTCAAAATGACCTTTGAGCAGCCGCCTGTTGTCATACACAACCCTAAACCTCTTCTGGAATGAGTAACTCAAGAGAAAGCATTTAAGTCACACAGGATTATACTGCGGAGGTTCAACCTCCAATTTCTGAATGTAACTCAGCGATATCTTTGAAAATTCACTTTCTGAACACTGTCGGGTTTTGAGGTGAAATGCAGAGCTTTCTTTGACCCCGCTGAACAACAGCCACTGATCACTGACAAAGAAGAAATATCTGAGTTTTATTTGCCTGAAAACATTAAATTGAAAAATTCCTCGGGCTCAGACTAATTTGCTTTGCATTAAATTATTTCTCTGACCAAAATTTATTTAAACAGATCTTGGGAACTTTTTTGTTTTTGCCTTTCCCTTTTGGTTCCGTAGCACTCATCAGAATTGTTGAAGGCCAAGAGAGGTGCCCAACGGATTTACTTTACCAAGTCGATCATCACTTTCCATGTTGGTCCATTTGATTGACCTTTGTTGTTTTTACTTATTTTTATTAAGTTATTATAGACATTACTGGGGGATGGAAAAGAGAAAGGGAGGGGAAGAAAAACAGGGGAAAAGGGACAGTGAGGGAAGACGCTAAGAAAAATCGGCTGGATCACCTGTTGAAATGGGGGGGGAAGAGAGCAACCCAAGAAACGCAACACTGCAGTAACCTAGACAAGTATAAGTAACAGTAAGTACTAAATATTGAATGTTACTATGCAGCACGCAAGATCAACAGCGCACAGTGTGCTTTGAGATGGCAGCCAAGAAAGAAATGGTTTGTCTGTGAACACCTGTGTGTGAATAGGGCCGCTCGATGGCCACTGTCCTGAAACTTTTCCATGTGTCCCTGCTGAAACACACCTGAATACAATTAGCAAGACTCTGTAGAGCTGCATGCTGAGGTGGTAATTCAGCCATTTGATTACAGCAGCTCATGAATGAATGAACACGGTGCAATAAAAGTACATTTTTCCAAACACTTGGATTTACTTAAATTTATTCACCCCCAGCGGAGCAATCTGCCCCCAGACCCAAGAGATGTTATCCTTTTTCCCTGGGGTGGAGACGAGCAGACCATCCCTGGTCCTGCAGCAGCAGGGAGGCCCAGCATCCCAGACCCCGACCAGATGTTTAACTCCTCCTCCCAGCCCTCGGCCACCCGCCCCCGATGGGGTGTGAAGACCGCACACCTCTCTCCCGTTCATGTGTAGTGTCTCCCCCATCTGCAGAGTGAGTTCCTGCAAGGATGAAATGACCTCCCTGCCAGTTGAAGAGGCAGCAGTTTGGCTGATGCACCAGGGGCCCCCTGCGTCAGGGCTCAGCCCCTGTACACTCATCCACCCACAACCTCGGCAACACACCAACTAGGACCCAAGGCCCAGCCACAGCTCCAGCCCGGAGACCACTCCCAGACCCACCCAGGGGCAGCCAGGCTACCAGGCCAGTAACCTACGTCCGCCAGCATAGTCCCTCCCCCAGTCCTGCTGTATGCAGTCACCAGGAAAACACCAAGAGCCACCAGAGCCTTAACCACGTCAACCCCCGGGTTACGCCCTCCAGGGAAAATGTTCCAAGGGAATCCCCAGACACCCCAAGTCCGTACCAACCCCCACATCAACCACAATAACAAAGGCGTGACAAAGCTATGACTTCCTTTGACAGAGCCAATCAAAGGAGCCCAGAGGGACTGATCTGATGATTTGGCAGAGGCTGTATCAAGACTAATGTGATCTATTAGATGGTTTCTGTATTGGTTACAATTAAGATTATTTTTATTTTTCCAGTTAATGAGGACTGTTTTCTTGGTGATGCATAGGGCAGTGAAAACCATATGGGCTATATTCTTTTCTGTAGTGACATAATCCAAGTTGCTCAGCAAACACACTAAAGGGGAGGCTGGAATGTTACATTTCAGACACTTTGATAAGTCTTCAGATATCCCCCGCCAAAACTTCTGAACTGGTGGACAGAACCAAAGAGCGTGGATGTAATTGTCCAGTGTATTGCCTTGACAGTGTGAGCAGTTGTTGGAGGACAAAGCCCATCTGAAACAGCCAATGACCTGTATAGTGCACTCTATGTAGTGTTTTGTATCGTATTAATTGAAAACTGGGATTTCTAATTAAATGAAAGGTTAAGCATACCTGAGACCAGAAGTTTTGTCTAAGCTGACTGATAAAGCTGCTTCCCATTTTGCTATAGGAAGGGATATTGATTCATCTATTTTCGTGACTCAAAAAGTTTGTCATGTACACCGCAAAATACAAATGGTTACGCAAAGCAATGAAATTCTTACTTTGCAGGTTCCCTTCACACGAGCAAGAGAAAGTAATAAGTACAACAGTAAAACAGTGCTTTGTAGATCTTGTAACTTATGTGTGCAAGTAGTTTCAACACTGTCACAGTGATAATATATACAGACTAGGGATGCAACGATACCAATTTTTTCAAACCGATCCGATACCGATACTTGGATCTGAGTACTTGCCGATACCGAGTACAAAAACCGATACTTCTACCACACACAAGTTAAACTTAACCAGTAGTAAAGAAACGACCCCAGACAACTCTTTAACACAAACGAAACGTTTACTGAACGTAAGGGCAGAGACAAATACTGTACAACACATCCCTTTTTTAAACTCAAATGATATTCCAATTCCTTAACCAAATGAAATACACTGTATAAATGAAATAATTCCCTTTCAAATTATATTAAACAACCCAACTTATGTTATCACCTTTTGGTAAGTGACTCACTAATATACACTCCAAAACACGTTATATAAATCCACTAAACATACAATATTCACACATGGGCCCCCCACACACTCACATTCACACTTGTTGCAGGCCTGTTTGCTGCTCACGGCGGACGATGGAGAAAAATCCTCTTCTCCCCAGTAAGAGCACAAAAGTCTGACTTACAGTTCCGTTGCTCGGTAGGTCGCCATTCACCAGTCCCACACTAAATCCACTCCCTGCGGACCCGATGCTGTCTCTGCTACAGCGCGTTAGCCAGTCACTGTCCAGCTCTCCGACAGTCCATAGCAGCTGCCTCCGTGGCGCAACCAAGCAGTCCGGGCTAGCCTTTAGCCTCGGCGGTCATGGCTAGAAACACAGTTTTCCACGGTGGTGCGACCGTTGAAACAAAAAGTCACTTCACCCACACTCTGTTGCGAAGCTCTCACACGGTTAGCTTTCTAGTCACACACTCTTTTGTGCTAGTTAACCTCAGTAAAACTAGCCGAGTCTCTCACTTTGGTTCAGCTAACCTCGTGCATCTCTCCATGCCGTTCTCTTCTGTGAACTGTGAACACCTTATGTGGCGTTCAAGTCCATGGGAATTATGCGTATCTACTCCCAAATTCCCATCCGGGCTACATTAGTATCGGTTCATGGTATCGGTTGACTTTTACGAGTACGAGTACGCACACATTTTACAGTATCGGCCCCGATACCCGATACCAGTATCGGGATCGGTGCATCCCTAATACAGACTGTGCAATATTAAGGTGTATATGTAGAGAGATGTACAAAAATTGCAAATTTACAGGTTAGCGGTAATTACAGTTGTATTTTCGGTATACATGTACAAAATTTACAGTTATGGATAAACAGTTAAACATAGTCATTGATTCAGTGGCCTGATGGCCTGTGGATAGAAACAGTTTTTAGTCTGGTTGCCCTTTTACACTCCTGTAGCGTCTGCCAGATGGTTGGAGTGTGAACAGTGTGTGCTGTGGGTGCGGTCCTTGATATTGTGCGGCATTTTCCTGACCAGAGTGTTCGAATGTCCTGTCCTCATATGTGGATCACATTTTTTTTTTTTTTTTTTTTTTTTTAGAAACAAAAATTAGGTAAAAAAAAAATCTGGTAATTCTTTTTTACGTTCATCAGGTCCCAATCAACCCAAAGGCAAAGTAAAATTAAAAATGCATGCCAGGACCCTAGTTCGGGTCCTAGAGGATAATCAGGGCCATGGTGTAAGGCCGATAAATAATTATTGCATGTACAAAAGTTGCAAACTAAACATTCTAAACTGGCATCTGGTATTTGTATAATAATCAGATGTCAAACTGTCTGCAGTGTACAAACCAACGCCACCATGCGGTTGGCTTTGTATCCCAGTCAGTGTTGATTACTGCTAGTGTAAGATGCACTTTGGCGATTACAGGTTTCAACAGGATCCAGTGTTTACAGTGCCTAATGTCTGCAGGCATCCATGTCTCTGTAACAGCAATACAGTTATGCTGCAAATGCTGTGCGCACAATACCAAATCAGCTACATGTAGACTTAAATTCTGCATTAACACTACTGTGAAATCATGTCTCATTATTTGCTGTATTTTCAGCAAGTAACACCTTTACAGTAAATAGCTTTTTCATCAAAATCCTGAATGATCAGACCTGACAAACTCTTAACACGACTTAATGCAACACATCCCTTTCCTGGTGCAAACACTTTCTTAGACGCTACAGTAACTCCTTGCACCTTATGTACTGTACATTACACTATCCACCTTTCTCAGTGACCTTTTCCTCTTCTGGTTCAATACACGTAGAGCTGATTGTAACTGCTGCCTAACTTTGTGCACCTATGTGATCATCATCAAATTTCACATAGATGGTTTTAGGAAGCTACTTCTCCTCAGTAACATAAACTGTTACCGTACCACATACACCATCCATCACAATGGTCAATGGTAACTTTATTATCCCCAACGGGAAATTGATTTGCAGTATGTCCATACAGAAATTTACATTTTTACACAACATTACTCGAGCATCTTTCCCCAAGAGAAGCTTTTTATCCAGGCATGTTATGTTCTGGCACGACGTCCAGTTTTTAACTCCAGTTTCCTACTGTTATCTCAACATAATCAGAACAAGTCTTAAACAACTGCTGCACATTATGCTCACTTACACATTTTTCCAACAAACAAGTAAAGCTGAACTAAGTTAACTAGTTTCAAGATTTCACTGTCCTTTGCTAACATTGGGGCCCTTTTAACATGAGTCCTTAACCTGTTTAATAATTCTGCAAACTCAACATTGCTTACTATTTTTTTTTTTTTTTCACTTCTACAACAGTAAATAGATTAGACCACCACGTCTTCAACATACAGGGGTTTCCCTTTTACTGGCGGCAACTGAAAAAAAGTCTCCAACAGCAATAACACTGAGATTTCCAAGAGGCGAAAGGTCTCCAGTTTGTTTACTCTACCATGGATGTAAGCCATTAGTCTCTGATCAACCATGGAAATTTTATTCATTATCAACATCTGCAGATCACAATATTTACACGTAAGCAATTTAACTGTCCCTGACCCAGAGGCATGTAAGGTAAGCGGACATCTTTACCAATGCTAAATGTGCTGTGAACTATCGCAGCATGTATTTTATATGCGGCAATCGCAGCAGCTGCAGTTAAAACACAAATAGGATGATGTCAGGATGACAATAACCTCACTGCTTCATACTGAATTGCTTTAACTAAACGGCTTTTCCCTGTTCCTGGCCTTCCTGTAATAAATACATGCCTTATCCAAGCATCGCTGTCTAATCTGATAAAACATTGAAAGTTGTCTCATTCAGAGATTAATTAAACCCAAACCATCACTTCTGTGCATGATGCCATTTCTCTTTTCCAAATGTAAAACCTGTTGGCTGCACACACCTAAGTCTGGAATATTCTCATCGTCTTGTTCCACTATTGGCCCTTTCGCTGTCCATTGCTGCTCACGCTCTAAATGCTCCAACTCTTGTTTTGGACACAGCTCACACCAGCATTCACATCATAGTTGTTTTAGCAGAAATCAAAGAAAAATTCATTATTTTGCTGTATTAAAAGGGAAAAAAAACAACATTCTAGTTATAAAAGGTCTGAATTCAAAAATCCAGCCACTGAACAGGACCCCTTTTTATTTTTTAATGTACTAAGCCGTGACAGTCTGCTCTGCGTATTCTTGTTCGGGGTGTGATGGTGTGTGATCAGCTTTATACATAGCGATGGTCTTACATGTGCTTGTGTTGGATTTGGCTGATAACAGAATGTTTAACACTAGATTTACTATCCTGCGCAAATTTGCGTAACTTCCCTAAACCCAATACCCCCTAGAATTACTGGCTTTTTTATTTTCTGGTGCAAGTCCCGAGGTGTTAAGCACCCCTGCTGAGATTTTCACAGGTCGTCAGCTTGTTTCTCCTACAGCTTTTGTTGTGCAAACCACCCATTGTCCTTGAGGCCTGGCACATTTGCATTTGCTCACTCAGAGTTGCTCAGATCCAAGGCAGGCCAAACCTCTGTTACAACTTTCAGAAATGCCTGATAGAAATGCTTCAACTTACTCATGAGATTTTGACCACATTTTTTGCGGAAGTCACAACTATACTGAATGCATGACCGTTGTTGCCAGCTGCAAGAAATGCTGTTCCCTACCAAGGTTCGTTTCAAAGTTTGAAAGACTTTGAAATAAAACAGACTTAATGTACCCATATATTGTGAATGTCTGTCTTTTGTATGTAGGTTGTAACACAGAGGTTTGGCCTGCCTTGGATCTAAGTAAACAAATGCCAATGTTGCACACACACACACACACACACACACACACACACACACACACACACACACACACACACACACACACACACACACACACACACACACACACACACACACACAAATCTGCATTTATTTGTCCCACAAGTGGAAAATCTGCATTGTCATTGCAAAAAGTGGACAGAGCACAGTATAGAAAGTGCACTATACAAACAATCTGGAAACATAAATATGGACACGTGTATTCAAAAATATTGGTGTATGTATACACACACACATATCTATCTATCTACGTGTGTGTGTGTATGTATATATATATATATATATACACACACACACACACATATATATATATATATGTCTGTGTGTATAACTAGACTTTATGGTTTAAGTTCATGAACTTATGGCATTCATTTCAATCCTGTTTGTAAGAGCAATCATGTGTCCTGTTGGTGCCATTGTGGATTGCTGGTCAGAAAGTTTTCTGGTGCCACAAATCAAAGAGACAATGCCCGAGATAGATTCATTTCAATTATGCAACACCTTCGATTTGATGACAGGGACACGCGGGCAGAACGGGTGAAAACAGACAAATTTGCAGCGATCTCCGACATCTGGACACGCTTCAACGAGAACTGTGCTAAGAGTTTCACTCCAGGGGAACACATGACCATAGATGAACAGCTGTTCCCTACCAAGGTTCGTTGTCCATTCACCCAGTATATTGCAACCAAGCCAGACAAATTTGGGATCAAGTTCTGGATGGCCACGGATTTGGACACCAAATATGTCTGCAGTGCATCTCCTTACTTGGGAAAGGACCCCAGTCGTCAGAAGGGAGAGAGGCTGGCAGAGAACATGGTCATGAAACTGATGGAGCCGTTTTTGGATGATGGGAGAAATGTCACAACGGACAATTTCTTTACTTCACTGTCACTGTCGCACAGACTGCTGCAGCGCAAAACAACATTACTGGGCACGGTGAATAAAGTCCGGCGTGAACTTCCTCAACTTGCAAAAGATACTGCAAAGCGAGAGGTATTCTCCACTTCAGTGCTTTTACAGTGTGGTGTAGACGTGTTGGACCAAATGGCACGGATGTATTCTGTAAGATCAGCAACACGCAGGTGGCCAGTAGCGGTTTTCTACAATATGCTGGACCTGGCGCCAGTGAATGCCTACATTTTGTACAAGGCATGTACAGGGTGGACAGGCAAAGAAGATTGTTTCTGCGTCTTCTAGCTCGGCAACTTCGTTGCCGATTCATGCAGCACAAGGAAATCTTAGCACAGAGGCAGGCTGCTGCAGCTGCTGTGCCAGGGACTGTAAAGACAACACAGTGCCAGGTGCAAGAGAGCTGCAACAGGAATCGCAGCAGATTTACCTGTGCAACATGTAAGAAATTCACCTGTGCCAAATGCAGGGATGATGGACACTGGGTCTGCAAACCCTGTAAAGTTTGAAACGCTTTGAAATAAAACAGACTTGTGTACCCATATATTGTGAATGTCTGTCTTTTGTATGTAGGTTGTAACACAGAGGTTTGGCCTGCCTTGGATCTGAGTAAACAAATGCCAATGTTGCGCACACACACACACACACACACGCAGCAAATCTGCATTTATTTGTCCCACAAGTGGAAAATCTGCATTGTCATTGCAAAAAAGTGGACAGAGCAAGGTATAGAAAGTGCACTATACAAACATTTTATATATATATATACATATACATATACATACATAGTTATACACACACATACATAGTTATACACACACACATCTATATCATATACACACACACACATATATATATATATATATATGTGTGTGTGTGTGTATATGATATAGATGTGTCTGTGTGTATAACTAGACTTTATGCATATTATATAAGGTGTGGCTATATAAATATATAAATATATGTACAACTCTGTGTATATATGTTTATGGACAGGCATGCAGGCAGGTAAGGAAGGAAAGCAGCCTTGCAGGGAAGGAAAAACTTGAATCTCTCATGGTTAGGGGTTGGGGAGGTGTGTTTGCACAACAAAAGCAGGAGAACAATGGAGCTGACGACCTGTGAAAATCTCAGCGGGTGCCAAGAGGTGTTAAGGTCGGGGAATTTACGCAAATCTGCGCAGGCCAGTAAATCTAGTAGTAGGGACTTGCACCAGGGAAAAAAGGCTCAGTAATTCTAGTGTTAAATCTGAAACAGCCTTTAAAAAATCTGTCCAGCCGATAGGTCTCAGAAATGTTGCTGCTTTAATTGTGTCATAAATGTGTGAACCTGGTATGGTGTGTTTATCAACAACAATTTCACCTTTGTCATTGTAAGAAACCAAGTCTGGCGAACGGTTCAGCGCTGATAACATAAGCTCTGCATTCCTCATGCTCCTTAAGTATTCAATTCAATTCAACTTTATTTATATAGCGCCAAATCACAACAAAAGTCGCCTCAAGGCGCTTCATAGATACAGAGAAAAACCCAACAATCATGTGACCCCCTATGAGCAAGCACTTTGGCGACAGTGGGAAGGAAAAACTCCCTTTTAACAGGAAGAAACCTCCGGCAGAACCAGGCTCAGGGAGGGGCGGGGACATCTGCTGCGACCGGTTGGGATGAGAGAAGGAAGACAGGATAAAGACATGCTGTGGAAGAGAGACAGAGATTAATAACAGATATGATTCGATGCAGAGAGGTCTATTAACACATAGTGAGTGAGAAAGGTGACTGGAAAGGAAAAACTCAATGCATCATGGGAATCCCGGCAGCCTCGTCGATTGCAGCATAACTAAGGGAGGATTCAGGGTCACCTGGTCCAGCCCTAACTATATGCTTTAGCAAAAGGAAAGTTTGAAGCCTAATCTTGAAAGTAGAGATAGTGTCTGTCTCCTGAATCCAAACTGGAAGCTGGTTCCACAGAAGAGGGGCCTGAAAACTGAAGGCTCTCCCTCCCATTCCACTTTTAAATACTCTAGGAACAACAAGTAGGCCTGCAGTGTGAGAGCGAAGTGCTCTAATAGGGTGATATGGTACTACAAGGTCATTAAGATAAGATGGGGTCTGATTATTTAAGACCTTGTATGTGAGGAGCAGGATTTTGAATTCAATTCTGGATTTAACAGGAAGCCAATGAAGGGAAGCCAAAACAGGAGAAATCTGCTCTCTCTTTCTAGTCCCTGTCAGGACTCTTGCTGCAGCATTTTGGATTAGCTGAAGGCTTTTCAGGGAGTTTTTAGGACATCCTGATAATAATGAATTACAGTAGTCCAGCCTGGAAGTATTTCTAATTTTAGAGATGTTGCACAAATGGAAGAAAGCAGTCCTACATATTTGTTTAATAGGTGTGTTGAAGGACATGTCCTGGTCAAAAATGACTCCAAGGTTCCTCACAGTGTTACTGGAGGCCAAGGTAATGCCATCCAGAGTAAGAATCTGCTTAGATACCATATTTCTAAGATTTTCAGGGCCGAGTACAATAACCTCAGTTTGATCCGAATTAAGGAGCAGAAAGTTAGCGGCCATCCAGGTCTTTATGTCTTTAAGACATTCCTGCAGTTTAACTAATTGGTGTGTGTTACCTGGCTTCATGGATAGATAGAGCTGCGTGTCATCTGCACTGCACTGAAAATGTATACTATGTCTTCTAATGATGCTGCCTAGGGGAAGCATGTATAATGTAAACAGAATTGGTCCTAGCACTGAACCCTGTGGAACACCATAATTGACCTTAGTGTGTGAAGAGGACTCTCCATTTATATGAACAAATTGGAGTCCATTAGATAGATATGATACAAACCACTGCAGTGCAGTACCTGTAATACCTACAGCATGTTCTAATCGCTCTAATAGGATATTAGAATAGAATAGAATAGAATAGAATAGAATAGAATAGAATAGAATAATCCTTTAATTGTCATACAAGGGGAAATTTGGTTGTAACAGCAGCCAAAAAGACACATATACAAACAAACAGTACACAGGACACAGAACAGAAACGTACACAGTTTTTCTTACATATTTACATTAAGGACAATGGTTACTATATACAGAGTACTGTACAGTTATTAAATTAAATAAAAATAACTGCAGAAAAGAGGCAAACCAAGTTGTAGTGTGAATCGGTTGATTAACTTATTGCAGTTACAGCACAGATGTAAACATCTATGATTGTTGGGAGCAGTTCTGATTGTACAGTCTGACAGCTGCAGGGAGGAAGGACCTGCAGAAACGCTCCTTCATGCATCTAGGATGCAGCAGTCTCTCACTGAAGGAGCTCTGCAGTTCAGCAACATTTCCATGCATGGGCTGGGAGACTCTGTCCATCAGAGATGTTATTTTGGCCAGAGTCCTTCTGTCTCCCACCACCTGCACTGGGTCCAGGGTGCATCCCAGAACAGAGCTGGCCTTCCTGATGAGTTTATCCAACCTCTTCTTCTCAGCTGCCGATAAACTGCTGCTCCAACATACCACACTGTAAAAAATGACAGATGCCACCACAGAGTCATAGAAGGTCTTTAAAAGCGCTCCCTGTACTCCAAATGACCTCAGCCGCCTCAGCAGGTAGAGTCTGCTCTGACCCTTCCTGTAAAGAGCATCAGTGTTGTGGCTCCAGTCCAGTTTATTATTCAGGTGAACACCCAGGTACCTATAAGAGTCCACTCCCTGGATGTTCACCGGTGTCAGTGTGGTGGGTCTGCGTCTCCGGAAGTCCACCACCAACTCCTTGGTTTTCCCGGCGTTGATCAGCAGGTGGTTCTGCTGACACCAGTCAACAAAGTCCAGAGTCCACTGTCTGTACTCTGAGTCGTCCTCACCTGTGATGAGGCCGACTATGGCAGAGTCGTCAGAGAACTTCTGCAGGTGGCAGTGTGGGGAGTTGATGGAGAAGTCTGCAGTGTAGAGGGTGAAGAGGAACGGTGCCAGCACAGTTCCCTGTGGGGCCCCCGTACTGCAGACCAGCGTGTCAGAGACACAGCCCTGTGACCTCACATACTGTGGACGTTCTGTGAGGTAGTCCAGTATCCACTGGGACATGTGATGGTCCACTCCCGATAACTCCAGCTTGTCTCTCAGAAGTCATGGCTGGATGGTGTTGAAAGCACTGGAGAAATCAAAGAACATGATCCTCACAGTGCTTCCAGGCTTCTCCAGGTGAGTCAGAGCTCGGTGCAGGAGGTAGATGATGGCGTCCTCCACCCCAATGCCAGGCTGGTAAGCAAACTGCAGTGGATCCAATGAAGACCTCACCAGGGGGCGCAGATGGTTTAGAACCAACCTCTCGAGGGTCTTCATCAGATGCGATGTCAGGGCTACCGGCCTGTAGCTGCTGAGGTCCTTGGGATGGGAGGTCTTTGGTACCGGTACCACACAGGTCGTCTTCCACAGCTGTGGTACTTTCCCCAGTGACAGGCTCAGGTTGAACAGATATCCTAGGATGCCACACAGTTCATCTGCGCAGCACCTCAGGAGCCTGGAGCTGATGCCATCTGGACCTGCAGCCTTCCGCACCTTAATCTTGCGAAGCTCGTTCCTCACTTGAAGTGCTGAGATAGAAAGAGTGGATTTTGGGGGAGAGGTGTGTATGTTGGAGTCCACAGAAGCCGGGGGTGGGTGTAATGACTGGGAGGTGGGAGGTGTGAAGCTGAGAGGTGTGAAGTCCTGAGATGAAGGACAGGCAGTCCCTGAAGATGAAGGAGATTGCAGCAGGGGGGACGATGCTGTGGAAGGGGTGGGTGGTTGATCAAACCTATTAAAATATTTATTTAGGTCATTCACCCACCCCAAGTCTCCTGCAGCCTGGGGGGTTGGTTTTTGTCCTGAGATTGTCTTCAGGCGGTTCCAAACCCCTCTGAAGCTGCTCTTCCATCTTCCTCCTGTAGTTTTCCTTTCCTTGCCTTATCTTCCATTTCAGCTTCTTCTGAACAACTCTCAGCTCCTGTTTGTCTCCAGATCTAAAGACTCTCTTCTTCTCCTTGAGGAGAGCCTTAATTTCAGGATTTATCCATGGCTTGTTGTTAGAAAAACAACGTACCTTTTTGATGGGTACGGTGTTGTCCACACAGAAGTTCAAGTAATCCGTAATGCAGTCTGTGATGCTGTTGAGGTCATCCTCCAGGGGGCTGCAGAGGTTGTCCCACACAGTAGAATGGAAACAGTCCCTCAGGGCCTCTTCAGTCTCTGCCGACCATTTCCTTACTGCGTGTTTCACTACTGGTTCTCTGTGTACTAGAGGTTTATACACAGGCTGGAGAGCGCAGTTAGCCACGACTCTGTGAAGCACATCAGGCTGCACTCCCTGTAGCTCCTCTGATGTCGGGTAAGGGCTGCCAGTTCGTCTACTTTATTGGGGAGAGATCTCACATTCCCCATAATAATAGATGGAATCGCACCTCCTAACTTTATTGCGACGCCCGATCCCGGCCCGAGTACCGCGTCTCTTCCTCCTCACCTCGCGGGGGATGTTAGCTTGCTCGGCGGTAGGCATGGCAGCGGAGGCTCCGAGGGCTAACAGCTGATCCCTGCTGTAAACAATGGGAAGTCGGACCTCCACGCACTCTCCGGACAAAGACGCCGTAAAAAATGTAATAAAGAACACGATTGTCCATAGAATTCTGAGCTCCATCGTGGGGGACAGCAGTCCACAATAGAAAAACAAAAACAATAAACACAAAACACCAGAGAAACATATATTAAAGAGAAAAAAGGACTCGGTCAGGTCTGTGCTGCTGATACTGGCTGCCAGCTCGGCGCGGTGCCGGAAGTATGATGATATTATGGTCAACAGTATCGAACGCTGCACTGAGGTCTAGCAGGACAAGCACAGAGATGAGTCCACTGTCAGAGGCCATAAGAAGATCATTTGTAACCTTCACTAAAGCTGTTTCTGTGCTGTGATGAGCTCTGAAACCTGACTGAAACTCTTCAAATAAGCCATTCCTCTGCAGATGATCTGTTAGCTGTTTGACAACTACTCTTTCAAGGATGTTTGATATGAAAGGAAGGTTGGAGATTGGCCTATAATTAGCTAAGACTGCTGGGTCTAGAGATGCTTTTTAAGTAAAGGTTTAACTACAGCCAGCTTGAAGGCCTGTGGTACATAGCCGATTATTAGAGATAGGTTGATCATATTTAAGACTGAAGAATTAATTAATGGCAGGACTTCTTTGAGCAGTTTTGTAGGAATGGGGTCTAAAAGACACGTTGATGGTTTGGAGGAAGTAATTATTGAAGTTAACTCAGAAAGATCAATTGGAGAAAAAGAGTCTAACTTAACATCGATGGTACTAAGAGTAGCTATAGATAATATTACATCTGTGGGATGATTATTGGTAATTTTTTCTCTAATGATTAAAATTTTATTTGTGAAGAAGTTCATGAAGTCATTACTAGTTAACGTTAAAGGGATGGTTGGCTCAGTAGAGCTCTGACTGTTTGTCAGCCTGGCTACAGTGCTGAAGAGAAACCTGGGGTTGTTCTTATTTTCTTCAATCAGTGACGAATAGTAAGATGTTCTGGCTTTGCGGAGGGCTTTCTTATAAAGCAACAAACTATTTCTCCAGGATAAATGATGATCCTCTAAATTTGTGACACGCCATTTCCTCTCCAGCTTACGAGTTATCTGCTTTAGGCTACGTGTTTGAGAATTATACCACGGAGTCAGGTACTTCGGATTTGAGGCCTTAGTTTTCACAGGAGCTACAGTATCCAGAGTCGTACGTAGTGAGGAGGTAAAATTATTAACAAGATGATCGACCTCTGTTGGAGTAGCATTCAGATAGCTGCTCTGCTCTATGTTGGTACAGGGCATTGAAGATGATAACAGTGGGTGGATTATATTCTTAAACTTAGTTACAGCACTTTCAGAAAGACATCTACTGTGATAAAGTCTACTCTCCACTGCTGTGTAATCAATTATTGTAAATGTAAATGTTATCAGGTAATGATCAGACAGCAGAGGGTTTTCAGGAAACACTGTTAAATGTTCAGTTTCTATGCCATATGTTAAAACAAGATCTAGAGTGTGATTAAAGTGGTGGGTGGGTTCTTTTCCCACACCACCAACACAGTGGTAAAACATGTGCTCAGAGGCGGCGAACAGCGGTTTGGGCTGTATTTTGTGCACGGTTTTGACCCCACAAGTAATACGGCTTATGAATTTGTGGGATGTTTTCACCACGGTTGTGTTAAATGCTACCCCGAGAGTGAAGTTAATCCTGTCAGCAAAGCATCCTATGGACTGCTGCATCGCATGTTTTGTGACAAAGTGGATGCAGTGAGAGCACAACACAGTGTGAGCATGGTCGTGATGTGGGAGTGTGAATGGGCGGCCTTGAAGCAGACAGACCCCACAGTTGTGGCTTTCATGCACACATACAGAAAGCCTGAACACCTGAATCCATGAGATGCCCTCTTCAGAGGGCGCACCAATGTTATAAAACTGTACCGCAAGACTGCATGTGATGAAAAAATATTTTACTATGACTTCACCAGTCTCTATCCCACAGTGCAGTCTAAAAAAGATTATCCTGTCGGACACCCACAAATCATTTACAACAACTTTGACAGGCTAGAAAATGATTTCGGCTTTGTTAAATGCTCAGTACTCCCGCCGAGGGGTCTTTTTCACCCTGTCCTTCCCTACAGGTGCCACGGCAAACTTATGTTTCCACTCTGCAGCTTGTGTGCTGAAGACCAGAATCAGCACACATCATGCGGGCACAGTGACGGTGAGTGGGTGTTGTCAGGAACCTGGGTCTCATTTGAGCTTGAAAAAGCTGTTGAGAAAGCATACAGGGTTGTTTCTATTGACGAGGTGTGGCATTTTCCCAACAAGACTGAAACACTGTTTAAAGACAGGAGGCTTCGGGGTATCCAAAACACGTGAAAACACCTGATGAGCAGCAGAAGTACATTGATGAGTATTATGAGAAGGAGGGAATAATGGTAGATCCTGCAAAAATAAGTGTAAATAAAGCTGTTAAAAACTGTAACAAGCTGTTGCTAAACTCGTTATAGGGTTGTTTCAGCATGAGAGCAAACATGGCCTCATCTGAGTTAATCACAGACCCTTCGAGATTCAGCCAATCAATGTTTAGCGACCAGTACGACGTGCGTCAGTTTTGTTTCATCTCTGATGTCGCCATGGTGCAGTGGCGCCACTCTGATGGTAGAGCATCCCGTGTGAGGGATGTTAATGCCTTTGTGTGGGCCATGACCACTGCACACGCCAGACTCGTGCTGTATGATTTGTTAGACAACTTGCAGCAGCCCGTGCTGTATTGTGACATGGACAGTGTAATTTTCATGGCATGCCCTGGCGACTGGATGCCTCCTCTCGGGCCATCTGCTGCGACCGGTTGGGGTGAGATAACAGACTTTCAGGAGAGAGACTTAATATTTAACAATCCACATTTCACTGTTTTACTCTTTGGTTCATATGTGGATTCTGTATTGTTCTTGCTTTGTGATTGTTTATGTTTAAGTTGTTTGTTGCTGGCTTTTAGTTTGTTTTTGTCTGTTTGGGAGCTGACATAGTCTCTATGGAGATGGGGTTTTGCCAGGGGTAGCATCAGGAGAGAAGCTCCAGAGAGGCGTGTTCCATGTTAAAAGCTAAAATATAACAAAAGAGATTATGCTAAACAAACAAAACCTTTCAATTGCCCAACCCTATCTGTCCCCTCAACGGGTTGTATGTTTTCAATGTTTCCTTATTATTTTGTCATAAAAATAAATCAAACAAATAACTTAAGCTGTGAGACAGCACCTTGCGTTTACGCCGGGCTGTGAGCTGCCCTAAATCTACTTCCTACACCCCCTTTTCACCCAGTTTAAAACTATTCCTGACTTCCCTCAGTGCACACTGTAAAGTCTAAACAGATACAATTAGCATTTCCTGGTAAAAGGTCCTAGATTATTTTGTCAACCTTTGGAAACATCCTCTATAGAGTTAACCCATTTCATCTTTAAAACTTAGGCCTGGTTTCTTCGCCTCCTTTAACGGGTAGCGCATATCCAGTCTGAACACTGTGTTTGGGCAATTTACATAACATAAAAATCCTGCAGCTATTCATAAAGTCCCTCTCATCACTTTCATGCTCCCATTATAACCTGTGTCTAACAAGCTTTTGATCTTCTTTGCAATGTAAACAACTCGGTGTCTTTGTGCTCTGTTCTTCTCCTTTCTCTGGTTGGTTCTGTTC
Organism: Oreochromis aureus; assembly: GCF_013358895.1. Lineage (NCBI taxonomy): Eukaryota > Metazoa > Chordata > Actinopteri > Cichliformes > Cichlidae > Oreochromis > Oreochromis aureus. The sequence goes on along the minus strand of NC_052948.1, from coordinate 65,063,592 downwards.
GGTCTCGGGCTTCCAGGATTCTCGGCACCCCTGTGGTCACTGTGGTCCTGAAATCTTCTCCTGTAAAGGATAGAAAACAAAAAGCCTCTCTCTGCTACAGCTCACTAATCTACTGTGTTCATCTAATGTTCCCTTAATCATTCAAAGTTGTTTCACCATATCATGTTCTGGGCTCTGTCCTTTATATTAACTTTACTTAATCTCAATGCTCTTCATGTGTGTGAGCAACACTTTTAGTTTTATTAAACACACCCAGGGTAAGATATAAACATCACCATCTGAGCATAAAAACAGACAGATCTTCTCCGAACAGCTCAATTCAGAATGGTTTCATTCATCAAGGTTACGCCCCTTCATGCGTCACAAATGAACATAATATGCATCAGTTACAATAAATGGTCAATCTTAAACCCCTAAAATTAGACAGAGAGGTTCCTCTTTCTATCACACCTTCCATACAAGGCAATAAGTTTCAAGCCTACATGGTCCCTGAGGCGGATGCTCTTTAACTAATCTCCTGTCATCTGTTACCAAGTAGACTAAAATGCAGTTAGAAGCTAAATGAGTTTCAGGCCTTTGGCCTGGCAGGTTTATGGATTCTATGTGTTTGTAAGCGTGTATGTGGTTTATCCTTCTATGCTCCAAGTCACTTACACAATAGATTGTCTGGACATTACACCAAACAAAGCTTAAGACCCTTTGTAGACCAAGCAACAACTCTTTCATGAGCACAATCACAATGTGTATAAAAATCACTTCTACGTATATAATCTTCAATGTTATTCATCTGGGTAAGCAACACTTTTAACACCCTCTTAAGAAGCTCTCTTCTTCTCTCATCTGATCATCTCAAGCACGTCCTGTACAAAACTTACTTCCTCTTTTCAAGCCCACATACAAGCTCTACCACCTTTGCCCTATATGGCTGTCTCGACATGTTTCCTATCAACTTATTCATGGCATGTCTATCTTTACAGCTTCTGCATCACCAGTTCCTACACAAAGACAAAGCAAACTGTGTTTCACCTCTACCCTAGAAATAAATCTATGTAATATCTCTTTGTGTAAGCCTGCATTATAACCACTTATTCTAGAAATCAAAAAGAACATGAAAATAACAATTTCTGCCTCAGTTTTACCATATCTAAATGATCAAAAACCCCAAAAGTCATAAAATGATCCTAAAACCCATTTCAAATTAAACCTTAAATCCCCCCTTTTGTGACACATCTCATGTGTCACAAACTCAAAATGCTTCACCCGGGCTTAGGAAATTAAAACAATAAGGTTAGTCATCTCGTTTCTCAAAACACCTCAGCAATCCTCCTCTCAGGTATATCTGCTCTGGCCCTGCAAACCTGTGTTTAAGGAATGAAATCAATTTAATCATCATGTCAAATCTTTTCGAACTCCTGGCTCCATCCAAAGCCTGCATCCTTGGAACTTCCTAGAAACAAAACCTGTGTTTTAACCTGAACTTCACATTTCATAGTCAGGTTTCCCCACTTATGATCCAATCTGTGTTATAAAAAGGAAACTTAAAACAGAACAATTATCAGTCATGTGTTTAACCTTAGTCCAGTCTTTACCTCAGTGTCCAGTCGGTCCAACCTTTAGTCCACATCGTCCGTCCAGTGACCGTCCATTTACACACATTCACTCACATGCATTCACACCAGATATTGCTGATAGTGGAGACTCCCGCGCAAATAATCAGATTCTCCACCCTCAGCAACATGAGCTCATTCATTTGTTTTATTTTGTTTTTTAGGAAAATAGTTCTTTATGCTTTTGGACTGGATTGGCTCGCTGCAATCCTTTTAGACAGGGACTTAGGACTTGATCAGGTCCCCACAGGTAGCCTTTTCCTCCGCCCATTGTAATCTGGAAAGCCCACCTTATGTTTGTTCTCCCGGAAATTATTACAGCGCTGTTATTCACTCTTGCAGGCCTGCTTAGAACAAAAATGAGAAAAAAGAGAGCTGATTATTAGCTCATCAAAACACAAAACAAAATCACCTGCCTGGTTTTCTCTAAGTGCACTGTTACAAAAATAATGGGCCCCTCTTAGACATGTTCATGTTTAATAAAACTCCCTCTATTAAAAACAAGACAACCCAAACCAAACTGACCGAATCAACCCATCACTACAACAACAGCCTCAAAAATCTTAAACACAGAAAATTTTCTTATTAATCTATCCATATGCTGTTGGGATTAGAACTTCAGGGCCACAAAAGTTTTGCCCTACTTTTGGCTTGACTAATACTTAGTCTGAAATCAGACTTAAATCACTCTCTCTGTTCATTTTCCCCACATCATATTTCAGTGGCCTCAGGTACTTCAGCATCCTGACAGTCTGAGGTCAACTGACATAATTTCACCTGCTCAATACACAGAAAATCTTGTTAAACGCCACACAACTTGCACACCATCATCACTAAATTCTAAGTTTCTTTTCTAAAAACTACCACACACTAAGCCGATTTGGACAAGATGATAAACAGACTCACACGCTGAACATGCTGTTTAATCTTCATGAGCTCTCTTGTAATTCTAAGGTCAATGCATTTTCTGTTTCTGTGTGTGAGTTTGTATGTTTCTTTTGGCAGTGTTTCAGACTCCTTCACAATTTTCCACTTAAACAGTCAGATTTCTCTTTCCCAAATTTGCTAACCCAAATTTTGATTCCCCACATTAACAGTATTCCTCTGTGTTCTCACCTCCTGCTCCGCTGTCCTCTCTCACTTCAACAGTCCAAAACAGGCAGTTCTCTTTCCGAGACCGAATCCACTCTTGGGTTCGGTCTCCTCTGTGTACACCTGGCTGCCGTTAATGCACAGGTTGTTCGGGTCACTGTTGCTCTGCTTAGAGCGGCCCACCAGGGAGAAAGGACTCAAAGAGACCTTCCTGTCAGAGCTGCCAGTTCGTTTGTGCCCCAATTTGCATTTCTCAACATCAGGAGAGTTGACATTAAGACCAGATGAGTGGCTGCTACTCAGAGATGAATTCTTTTCGGGCAGCGTCCCCAGTGTGGACATGGACTGTGAGATGTTACACTGCAAGTTTGATTTTTGGGCAAAGAGCCTTTTTTAGCTTAGATTTCTTTTTCTCATCCATGTTATTGCTCTTTGGAGCTGCATTCCTTGTCTTCAGCCGGGAGTCAGAGCTTGCTTGTGAGGTTCAGTAACACATGGCGCTGTAAACACTTCAACCAAAAACTTGGCCTGAATGTTTCTAATAATGTTAACCTATAACTTTCTTCCGACCGCTGCATGTGGAAAATTGATCCAGGTCTGCTTTGCGCCTAAAAATAACAAACTGAGACATTTTTGTTATTATCATCAGTGCTTAAACGACCCATTTCTCTCTTTCCGGTCAAAAATACCAATTATGTCATGTATACAAGTGTAAGCTGTTTCTTCATTGCATTCTTGTGTATTTTATAATCAGGTTTAATTCATGCATCTTTTCACTGAGCTGTGGATTCAAACTGTCTCACTTCTGATTCTTTCCAAAATAATTTCACATGTAACAATTTGTGTATGTGTTTTCTATTCATTCATATAATTGTTAGTTCATGTATTTATTTTCCTCGGTCTTTTCTTTTTTCTTTTCTTCTTTTGATGTGGTGGACATTTCTAAACCTCCATGATCTCAGCTTCCATTTTCAATCCAATTATATCCTGTACCCTCACAGTCGAACTCGTCCAGGCTTGACCTCCGACTGGTCCCTGTCCCTTTTTCAGTGTCCTGTACAGTGTTGGGCAAGTTACTTTGAAAAAGTAATTCAATTATAGTTACTAGTTACTACTTCAAAAAAGTAACTGAGTTAGTAACTGAGTTACAATATTCTAAAAGTAATTAATTACTTGGAAAAGTAACTATTGCGTTACTTTAAAAAAAACAAAGAACGTTTAACCCTCTGGGGTCCAGGGTATAATTGGCCATTTTTTTTACTACTCTTGATTTTCCCTCCACATTTTACCTTTAAAAACTATTTACTTTGCCTTGTTTGGTATCATTCTTTTCAGCACAACCTCACGTGCCTGAATTTACAGTCATGTTCTCATTTTGTCATACTGTATAACCAGAATTGATCTAAAATCAGACAAAAAACATAAAATCAGAGTAGAAAAAGTTATATTTTTACTGTAACAACCACAAACATGTTTATTGAATCATATTTCATAACTTCAAATGCAAATATTAATTGTCAATTTTAAAATCCTATGCACAAGTTTTGCAAACAACAAAGTTATTTGCATTAATTTACCTTTTACCCTTTTTTTTAAAATAACCATTTCAAACTATTTAAAGAACAATCAGCCGTTCTTCAATAAGATGCCGCACAAATTATTTGTGCCAATCCAAAAAAATATTTTCTGTCCACTATAAAGGAGAACATCACAGCCTGATACCTGCAGGTCTGACAGCAGCAGGTGTATCACCTCTGTTTCTACCTGGAGACAGCAGTCGCCTCATTGTTCTGACACACAACACAAAACTATCCACAACACTACACACTAACTACACAAGACAACACATTAACTACACACTCCAAACACGCTAAACGTCACAAATCTCACATCTCAAAACTCGCTCTCTCTCTTTTCCTGCTCTCTCTCTCTCTCTCACTCGTATATCCTGTTTATCATGACTCTGGTTTTACGTGGCCTATCAACACAATTTAAAAACTGGTATATATCACCTTGTTGCTTTGTCTTTAAGTGATCGTGTGATTGACTTACCACGACTACTTTATTCTTCCTCAGTCAAACAGCAGCACTCATGCGATTGTTTTGCCCCCTGAGCTCCAGGTGTTGTGCTAGACAGTGATCGTGATTGCCGTCTGCGGGAGCACGCAGCTGCTTAAAGCTGTAGCGTCCAGATTACTTACAGCTACTTCCGTGCAGCTGATATAAGATGCGGTAAGCTGAACACAGCTTCAATCGTCTGTTTGTTGAAAAATAGTAATGGACAGCGTTTCCTTGTTAGTAACTGTAACGCCGTTGTAACGATAGGAATAGTAATTAGTTAGATTACTCGTTACTGAAAAAAGCAACGCCGTTAGTAACGCCGTTAGTAACGCCGTTACTTGTAACGCCATTATTCCCATTACTGGTCCTGTATGGCCTTCAAAGCTCCACCAAACACAGTCAGCTGTGTCTTCTTCTGTTATCTTTTCAGTCTTCTTCTTCTTTTTAGGTTAAGTCTTAGCCCGGCAAAATATCACATTCAGTGCCTTCAAACAGTCATGTCACACTGTTCTTACCAGCCTGCAGTTCACCATGCATGTTTTCATCACGTGCTTTCTTTCATGCTGCTTCTGGAGTCGTCAGTGTTCAGTTGCACTGTCTTTTGCCTGCTGTTAATTCTTCAAGTCCACGATGTTCTGTCGGTCTTCATCAGGAGATTAACTGTCCTTTGAGCTTCTTCTCAGGGTCGGGACAAAGTAAGAGGTCAAGCTGTAAAATTTTAGCCAAAACCTGGCCTGTTTTTCCTCCCAATTCTGTTAATCTATCCTTTTGCCGCTGTTCTCATGTTTTCAGGTTGAGGAGAGTCCACCTGTATTGACACACTAAAACATGTAATTAATATAATTTTCATTTCTTTTCTTAAAACCTCCATTCGCTTCATCTGCCCAGAGTTTAACTCGTCTGTTTCTCTCTCTGGGTGCTCCCTTGACACAGTAAGTTCCTTTTATGGGCATGCAAAGTTCCTGTCACACACACACACGCAGCTACTCAGAGCCATATTTTCTGTTCCTCTCCTGTTTTTTTTACAGGCTAATCAAACTCTTGTTTTTTGTATTTACATTCTACAAACCCTCTTCAGTTCTACTAAGTCTTGATCTAAAAACAATACACCCTTATTCCACGCACACACACTTTTAACTAGAGCTCTTTCAGACATCAGGAATCGTCTCACACACACCACCTTTTCTCTCAAACTTCCACTTTTTCACTCACTCTTCTATGAACCTTCGTAGTGTTATTATTACTTATTTATTATTTGGTACAAATCACACAGAATCATTCAAATCCAGTACTCACAACATTCACACACTTAGAATCACTCAAAATACGCTTTCCTAAGTATTTTATCAACCATGCTTTTTAGAATCAGAAAGAGGAAGTAGACAACGCCCAGTTAAGTGCGTCTGTCCTCTTAAAAGAGAAGAGAAATAAACACATATGGGACAATTCTCCCCATCTTAGACAAAATGTGACCTTAAATGTCCTTTTCTAAGTCATGTTCTTCTCTACACACGATAAATGACCTCCAGGTCATAACCTTTGGACTTATAACTCTGATATAAGTCCACACAGCGCACCAAGCACAGAGAAAATTCAACCTCAGTGCTTCAGAATTCTCCTCATAATTCAGAAACTGTTTCTGTCATTTATCTGCCCAAGAACTTCATCAGATGGACCTCGCTGGGTCCAGTAATCTTCAGCACATGTATATCAACTGCAGCCAGTGAAGATTTAAAGCAGTGTCTTGTCTCAGTGCACCCAGTATTAACTTATCAGATCGACCGTAGCCAATCAATCAATCTCAACACAATTGTGTGTCCACATGTACACAACTTATTCTTCACTTGTATCACAGCACATCTAGTAATATTTTCAGAAGTACTTCACCATGGTAAACATTGATTTTCCTTTAAAATCAATTTACCATTAAAACTCAAGATCACAGCTGACTCGATTCTCTGAAATCCTGAATCAGTTAAACACCTTGCTCAACTCAAGGTGTCCTTTTCTCAGACTTCCTCATCTGAGCTCACTCTTTTCGTAACATTCCGGCATCTCCACCGGAATGTTACGAGATCTTCCACTCGTACTTGGTGAAAGAAGGTAACTTCGTAAGATCTCTCCACTGTCTCGCAGTAGCAAACAACCTGCACATTCAGAAGATCCCCTTCCCACTGTAATTCAATTTTCATAGACTCAAAAGTAAGCATATTATTTCCCTAGTCAAAAGTGAAACCGTTCCGCACACAGTAATTCTTAATCCAACCTTAAAGTGAATCCAACAGCCTTCGTGTTTTGAAACTAAAGAGGAAGGAACAGCGCCCAATTTTTAACTGCACATCTTGTTACTGAACAACACACACACACACACACACACACACACACACACACACACACACACACACACACACACACACACACACACGGCAATTCTTCCTGGATCATTTATCAACATCCAAACCAACACAGTCCGCATTGATTATTCTTCTGGACCTCAACGGATCCACCAAAATTCATGTAAGTATATCAATCACTCACTGATTTATTTCTTTTCCTCAGACCACGCCGGATCTGTTAATATCAACAAAGCTGCACACTCAGAATTGTACAGCTGATTCTTCCCGTCAGACCGCGCCGGATCTGTTACTTCAGCACAATAAACACTGATCTTCCTTCAAAATCAGTTTACCAAGAGCCACAAAACCATTTCTGACTTGATTTTCTGAAATTCTGTGTCACTTAAACATCCTGACAGCACCAGGTGTTTTCTGTCGGACTTCCTCGTCCGAAATTACTCCTTTTACTCACAAATAAGTGTCTCTCAAAATGATCCTCTGATCATAGCTATTCCTGAGGCCACAACTCTCAGTGGCGCCACCCAAGTAGGTCTTCAAGACCACCTAGAAAACGTCTTTCCTAGGGAGGAAGTTCTTCAACTTCGTGACTAACACTTATTGAACCATAAACTGACCAATAACTCTTATATTCTTCTTTATTCTTCAACTACATTGGTCTCTTTTCTCTCTTATTTCCTTAAAATGACATCTCATGTTATTTTTATCTCAGTACTGTCTTTTTCTCAAAGTTTTATTATCCTTACTTCAAAGCTTCTTTATTCTCAAGAATTCAGTTTTACCACTACTCAGCCAATTTGATAGTTAAGATCATCTACTCAGCGAACAGATAATTTAGAATTCAGCCAATTTGCACAAATTTGCTTATTGAACAGGTTTGTGCCTACCTTTAAATCTTTTTAGACTGGTCCTCTGTTCGCCTCATATCAGATCCAAACTTCGGCCACATTTGTTCTCTCTGTTGCACGAAGAACCGGGCAGAAACACCAACTATTGAACCCCGATCCTTTTTTCCCCATGACAGAACAGAGAAAACCGACTCATAGTGTGTTAAAACAGATATATTTCTTTTATTCAATCATCTTCCAGAGAGAGACCCCTGCACAGCTCAAACGCCAGTTGCAAGATCTCTCTAACATTAGAATCATAAGCTGTCTTATATGGTGTTATTTCAATACTTTACACGTCACACAGTCTCGCACATTGCTTATATGGAAAGTTCCTCTTTTCTGTGTCTTGATTTATTAATATGGCTGTGCACTAAAACTTCCTGTTTTTCAGTCTGGCTGAGCACTTAGGTTGTGAGTCAAAGGTGGCCTTGCTCTAGAAGCCTTCATTATTAAAGTACATAAAACAATATAATGAGCAGATACACATTAAAAATATTTCTTTTATTCCTAACATGGGCCAAAATGCTATGTGTATCACACATTGCTAGGCAAGACACAGGTCAAATGTAAAGGTGTAACATTGAATGCGCTAAACTCAAGTTGTCACCCACGACTCCTTGAAAGGATTAGTCCACACGTTTGTAGCCAATCAGACACACACCTAGTTGCTGTGTCTGACGGTATCAGACGTGATAAAAAGAAGCTTCATCTGAAGAATGAAACTGTTGTGAAGAAGGTCAAAGCGGTCTACAACAAGCGCCGTGTGTTTCCAGACTATACTACACATCTTTATGGATATTAAATTAGATCAGGGGTTTGACGCCAGGCTGCAGCACCCTTTTAGCATGGTGGTCAGCCGTCTCAGTAACTGCGGAGACTTTAGTCAAAAACGTTGAAAATGCTTCCAGGATTATTTCACATAGTATTGATAACGTTGTATATATACACTCATGCTGGCAGCTGCTATATAACCAGCTTCTACAGGTAAGAGACATAATCAGCTGAATAAGGTGACATTCTCCAAAGAAATCTCGCGCCTGTGAGACAAGGTGCCCGTGAAAAGAATGTGTTGTCTTTATCCCCACCTGAACAATTTAACAGGGATGCCCCACCCCCCTGGCGGACACCCAGCCTGTTAATGGCGATGCAGGAGTGAAGGATTTTGTTTTGAAGGATTTTATTGCGGAGAATGTTTTGACACACCTACCAAAGAGGAGCATGAGGAATGCAGAGCTTATGTTATCAGCGCTGAACCGTTCGCCAGACTTGATTTCTTACAATGACAAAGGTGAAATTGTTGATAAACACACCATCCCAGGTTCACACATTTGTGACACGATTAAAGCCGTCACAACCATGCACACACCTTCTGAGGGTTTGAGACCTATCGGCTGGGTTTTTAAAGGCTGTTTCAGATTTAAACATTACGTTATCAGCCATATCCAACACCGGCGCATGTAAGACCATCGCTATGTATAAAACTGATCACACGCCGTCCTGGTTTTAAAACACGCTGCGAATTAGTACATTAAAAAAAAATAAAATAAAGGTGGGTCCTGTTGAGTGGTTGGATTTTTTAATTCAGACTTTTTTTTTTTTAAATCACAGCTGAAATGCTTTTTTTTTTTTTTTTTTTTTTAAATTTCTGCTAAAATATTTGTTGATTGTTTTTTTTGTACTGTAATGTTTTTAAGTGTGCCTATGCCAAGAGGCACATATAACTTCCCGTTATAACATCGAGGCCCGTCTCAATCTTTTCACTGTGTTGCTTTTTACGTTGAGGTCCCCGACTGCATACGCCTGTAGACGTACCTAGAGCGGCTGCTTGGGCGATGTCCTGGCTGTTCGTCATGGTTGATAGCGATGACATCCTGTGCAAGCAAAAGTGCCTCCTTATTACTACTATCTAGATAGTAACTGCTGATACCACGCACGATATGCATCAGTGTGACATTAGATCGGACGGTAACGTCCATCGCCACCTGCTGGGCATAGGTGTTTGTGACTCGACGAGGGCCCTCTCATCACTGCTTGCAGCTTTAATTCAAATTATATCCATAATCCACTCCCCTATTTGCTATTACAGTAGACAAAGATACACATTTACATCCTTTTGTTAATTCTTTAGGGGTACTATCGTTATTAGCTCACCTACATTGATGAATATGAGAAACCTCACTATTGGTCCCACATTTGTATCTTTCTTCTTCTTGGAGCAACTGTAACCCACATTATTTCCTTAGGGATTAATAAAGTATTCTGATTGTGATTGTTTCAGGATGACCTGCCATTATCCAATGACACATCTGCTTACCTGTCTCTTTTGCTAGTTTCTCCTTCTCTTCTTTTCTCTTTTTTCTAAACTGAGCACCTGATGGCTTTGAACTTTTCTTGTCCATCTTCATTGGTTTTAATTTTTCACTCCAGTATGAACACCCACCTCCCAGCCCGAGGATCACCACAACATAACCTAACAGACCTACACCTTATTTCACAGATTCACTTTGTCTAAGGTGTATTTCTGGGATTTCGCACAACCCAGGATTCAGATCATGAATACATAATGGGCTTGGATTTACAACATTATGAATGAAATGTGCTCTATTTGGAAGCAGCAGGTCTCCCTCCCCTTTCGACAGATTGTGTGTGAGACTTTAAATCATCAAACTGTAAATTATAAATTTTAAATTGTTATTGATCCCTTTACCCCGAGTCCTAAAGTGTATATTTATTTTTTTTATTCTTCTTATATTTATTGTTTGTTTACTTGAACTGCTGTAACTGGAGCCTCGTCGTCTCGTCTCTCTATATACTGGACTGTATGTAGCGGAGATGATAATAAAGTTTACTTTGACTTCAGCAGCGAGCAGGCGCACCGAGGGCTCTCGCGCTCACTTTTCCCGTATAGAATTTCTGAAAAACATCAGTGCAAATTATAAGTCTGTATCATGATGTCTGGTGTTTTCGTGTTTGTTGGTTTGTTTTTACTTTGTTTTATTTTGCGAGTTGGTTATTAGATGCTGCTCCAAGCAGCCAGAAAATCCCCCCCCCAACCTCCTCCCTGTGCCGAAGCAGCAGGCGCACCTCGCAAACAGAGGGCGCCCTTACTCCCAGCAAATGGGCGATAGAAAACCGATCGGTGCCCATGCCATTCCCAATATGTGCTGGCATGACGTCGGGGCAGCATGAGTTTTTTGCCGATGCCCATGATGCCGCCCCCCACCACTATGCCGCCCCGGGCAACCGCCCGTGTCGCCCGTATCAAAAACCACTACTGCTTGTCAGTACAGACCTGTTAAACTCTGTTTTCCGTGTAAAGTATTAGTCTGTCCTAGAGATGGCATGATACCACTTTATGTCCGATACTGCTATCATAAATTTGGATGCCTGCCGATACCGATATGAATCCGATATAGTGTATTTTATAATCAATAAAACGGTTTTTGTAAATACCTTGCTACATTTTGTATAAGTTCATACTCAAGTTTAAAAAAAAAAACACTAAAGCTATTCTTTTATACCTGTATGCAAAAAATACACTGCACCCAAAATATTTCATAGTTCAGCAAAACTGATCAATCTAATAAACTTAAACCTGCTTCATCCTTCCTATTCTGGTATTTTAAAGAGTACTTAGCATAAATATTAAACAACCTAACTAATAGGGTTGCCTCTTGCCTCTGGTTTCCTCTTTCAGGTGCAAAGTGGGCCAAAAACAAACAAGAGAGATGGACTCGCGACAGTCGCTCCATAAACCGGTTGTTAAGCTTAACGTGGGAACGCTTTACAAACATTCAGAAATGAACTTACACACTTGCTTTACTTATCTGGGATACCTTTCTCGGAGATGAAATGCCGCTTTGGTAGCGAGGCTCCAAATGCTTACCGCCACAGATCTATCACGTGATGCGCTAAATGTATACTTTATACTTTATTGATCCCCGTGGGGAAATTCCTCTCTGCATTTAACCCATTCACTCAGTGAAGCAGTGGGCAGTCATTAAAGCCACTGAGCAATGTGTAGGACGGTACCTTGCTCAGGGGTAGCTCAGGGAAGTCGTTCAGTGGATTTGAACCCTCGACCTTCCGATAATGGGGCCACCCCTCTACCTACTATCCCTGCCTGAGCTGGGTTACGCCATGTCGCAAGTTTTGTCATATGTTGTCATACGTTCTGCTACTTTCCAGGAGTTGCAGCGTGTGGTGCAGAGCTACTGCTGTTGCATCATCCACTGATCGATTGCAGCAGTATGCAAACTGGAGGGGGTCAATAGTGTCCGGGCCATGTGGTCGATGTGTGTGAAAACCATTTTTTCTAGATACTTCATAGTGTGAGTGCCACTGGTCTGAAGTCATTCAGGGTGAAGTGTCTGAATTTCTTGGGAACTGGTTTGATAATAGAGGATTTAAAAATACGAGGGACTACTGCCTGGATAGTGACAGGTTGAAGATGTCAGTGTACACACCAGCTAGTTGTTGCCCACAGGCCTTCAGTGCTCTGGGAGGAACTCCATCGGGTCCCACAGCCTTGCAGGGATTCACCTTTTTCAGAGCTTTCAGGACCTGTGTGTGTCACCTGGAACACGCTGTCTGTGGGGTCACGGGGGGTCTTTGAGGGAGAGTGTGTGTTCAGCCTGTCAACCCTGGCATAGAAGGTGTTGAGGCTGTCTGGAAGGGTGGTGTCTCGGGGGTCTGTGGTTGTTGTGGTTCCCCTGTAGCTTGTGACAGCTTGAACACATGCTGCACGTGTTGTTGTTGAGATAGCAGGCTTGAAGTTTTTTTGAGTGCATCCTCTTTGCTGCTCTGATGGACTTCTGCAGTTCGTAGCAGGCTCTCTTGTACTCCCCCTGATCTCCTGCCCTTAAGCCTTCCCTCCTCTCCATGATTTTCAGTTTAATGTCTCCATTAAACCGAGGGTTTTGGTTGGGGAACCAACGCACAGTCCTGGGAGGGGCACAAACAGACGCACACCAATTTATGTAGTCACTCACAGTCTCTGTGTATTCGTGGACATCGTTAGCGGCTCCTTTAAAGGTGCTCCAGTCTGTAGCCTCTAAGCAGCCCTGCGGGCTGGCTTTTGCACTGACAGTCCAGGTGTTAATAGTCTTGACTGTGACTGGGTTTGTCTTGAGCTTTTTGTTATAAATGGGTTTCAGCAGGATTGCCAGGTGATCAGACTTTCTGAAATGAGGTTCTGGTTCAGCTGAGAAGGCATTTCTGATGTTGGTGTTACAGTGATCCAGTATTTTATTTCCCCTGGTGGGGAAGGTTACAGACTGATGCAGTTAGGCATAGTTTTCCAGATATTAAAATGATTAAAGTCTCCCAGAACAATTACAGAGCCAGAGGTTAATAATAAGTAATAATGAAATGCAGAGAGGTGTATAAACACACACTGGGTGTTAAAGGTTGGTGGAGAAACAATACATCATGGGACTGCCTTTTCACTGAACATTTAACATGACTGGTGAGATGAACTCATTTTCAGCTTTAACACCTCCGGCTGTGGTAGCAAAAGGCAAATTAACCACAGATTGTTGTCTTGTATGCAGCCCACTTTTATTCAGACTCATTTCATTCATGCATTGTGCTGAAGGCCAGCATGAAGGCACTTCAACTGCATTCAAACACGTTAAAGTTTCATCTGTTCAAACTTTGAAAAGTTGGTTATAACACACCAAATCTTTGGATTACAGTTCTTTGAAAAGATATGCCTCTATTTGAAATAAAGCCGCAGTTTGAGTCGTGTCCTTTCTCGGAAGAATAATTGTGGTCATGTCTGCACGCTTTTATACCAGCTGTGATTGAGTACAGCAGTACAGATGTTCCCATATGAAGCCAGTCTTTCATGTTCTGCACATTCCTCTGCTGTCTGCCTGAATACAAGGTTTGTGTGTGTGGATATCTATCTAGATCTATAAATAATGTGAGAGAGCAAGGATGCATGCCAACTAAACAAGACTCTTTTCTTAGAAAAGGCAATTCTTTGTTCCTACAAGCAGAAACTAAATTGTTAGTCTTGCAAATTCCTGTGAAAGTCAATTTATTGTCCTGTATATGTCCTAGGTATAGGGTAAATAGGAAATAAGGAAAGTCATGCTTGTCTTTAGTCTGACTGAGAGTCTCTTGATTTAGGGCTTCCACATGTGCTGGTCAAGTTATTGTGCACTGTTCATATTCTGCAACAGCTCGAAGCATCTCCTCCTAAACACACTGGCTGACTTCAGTGTGCTCTTATCTGCTTCCCCCAAAGCCCACCCTGCAGATCGTAGTCATTGCAGGGCACAGAGCCTACAATATTTGAAAAATCCCCAACAGGCTCAGGTAGGGGGATCCATCTGACTCGACTGATGGGAATGTTGGGAAAAGAAGGGGGGAAACCATCAAAGACTATGGCAGACCAGCAACACTGGTGTGCAGCAGTGGCATATAAGCACTCGAGGAGCGAAGAGGTGAAGTGAAATCGGCAACGTATTATGGGATGTTCCCCAGGGTCAGGGTCACCTTATTCAGTCCAAACCATAAGCTTTTATCAAAAAGGAAAGTTTGAAGTCCGAACTTATGTCACGGTGAGTTGTGTGGCTGTCAGTGGCTGGACCCACGTGCAGGACTCGGAGACAAAGCATGAACTTAAACGGCAGCTTTATTTGCTGGAGAATCACGCTTGGCGTTACATAAACAACAACTTAAACTTAACTAGACCGGAGATGCTGACGGTAGACGACAATGAACACACACACAACCAATGTGGAGGACGCAACAACAGGCAGGGAAAAACACAGGGCTTAAATACATACTGAGGTAATTAGGGAATGTGAAACAGGAGGAGAGCACAGCTGGGACTCATCAGACATCACAAGACAAGGGGAGACAAAACTCAACACACATGAAGCATCTTTGAGTAAATTCTGAGTGAATTATTCTAAATGAATATTCTGTTTCTCACCTGGAACGAAAAGTGTCAGCATCATTCAGGTGCACATGAAAGAACTCGTCTATGCTGAGTTAGGCTGAGGCATCAGTGCGCCAGAGATAAGATGGCTGTTACAGGTGAATGGACGGCATATGAGTCACTTCAGACTGTAATAAATCACGCCGCGTGTTAGCAGTGGAGCTGAAACCAGAATCTGAAAAATGTGCTCCAGTCCACGGCCACCTGATGCTTCTCGTGCCTTTAATGGGTTTAGAGTGAAGGCTGACAGCAAGCTCAGAGCTCACTCACAGGATTGGCTTAAAATGGTGAGAAAACTGCAGAAACAAAGAATGGATTATAAATCATTATTTAATATGTGGAGCTGAAAGGCAAGCCAATTGAACCCCGAGTCTCAGAGGAAGGCTTTGCTGCTCCCGTCTCTGTCATCTCCCCTTCAGTGTTCGGGGTTAACATGAAGGTGCTCAGGATGAAATCCTGTTTTGTATTCTTTGCTGCTGCTTCTGTCTGACTCCCTCTGCGTGCAGGTTTCTCACCACCCTGAGCTGCTGCTGGAAGTTTGTATTTCGTTACAGATGCTGTACTGAGGCTTTAACTCATCAATCATTCATGTCTCCTGCTGAGCCAAACCAACACAGGAGATGTGTAGCTGATAGCTAACAGGGTGCAGCCTGTGAGTTCCACCTGTGGTTTGTGTTAAAATCATGTGTTGAGAGAATCTGAAGCTAATAAATCCCCAACAGCACCCAGAAAGATGTGCAATGTGTTTCATTTATTCTCTTCTTCTTCGTCCTGTCAGCTCTTCCAAGTGCTCCTCCTATCCTCACACTGTCTTCAGCAGTTGGTACATCCCCATCTGTCTTTAACCTCATGCTGCGCATCCTTTCCAGCTCAGGCTCTGTCTGCCTAATCGGTACAACTTCTCTTCTTCTTCCTTAGTGTGGACACTCACGTACAACAGCTTTGCCACCTCTCAGTACTCCTCTCTTACCTCTTCCTTTGTGGAGGAATGAGAAAGTGCAGGAACGTATTCAAAGTCTCCTTGTCGTCTTTCCTCAGAGGAAACCGCAAACACCTCCTGGCAGCTGAACTTTCCCAGTCACCTGCCGACTCTTCCCTACCACTCAGCTCCTTCCTGAACTCTGTGCAGCATTAATCCTTCTTCTGCTTCCTCTTCTGGATTTCCAAATGCACCCTTTAGCAGGGGTGTCAAACTCCAGTCCTCAAGGGCCGCTGTCCTGCAACGTTTCCATGTGTCCCTGCTGCAACACACCTGAATAAAATCAGCAGGTCATTAACAAGACTCTATAGAACTTGACTGCATGCTGAGGTGACAACCCCTAACCCTACTCAAGTAAATAAAAGTGAAGTAAAGTGTTTGGACAAATGTACTTTTATTGCACCGTGTTCATTCACTCATGAGCTGCTGTAACATGAATCAAATGGCTGAATCACCACCTCAGCATGCAATCACGTGCTATACTCTTGTTAATGACCTACTGATTTTATTCAGGTGTGTTGCAGCAGGGACGCATGGAAGTTTCAGGACAGCAGCCCTCGAGGCCTGGAGTTTGAAAAATCTGCTTTAGAGTAACAATTGATGCTGACAACATTGAGTATCACCACTTGGATTTCCAGCTTCAGACTCATGATCCTGTCTGGTCCTCTCTCCTTCAGAATGACTCCGACACCCTTTATCTTCCTATATCCACCTTGGCAGAACAGTAAGCACATCATACTGTCAGCTCTCTCTCTTTATCAGTTATACCTTCACACTTCTCTCTCACTGTCTCTCTGCTTCCATTGGCCACGGTTTTCATCGGCACCCTGCTGGCTAACATCACACATCGCACCCTGATTGATCCAGTACGGAGATCTCATTGTTGTTGGTCTGCATGTTTGATTCGGCAAAGACGTTACATACCCCCCCCATGATTTTTGGTTATTTACGTGTACTAACACAGTATTAAACAGACATCTGAGATTAGTTTCACCATCAACCCCGAGCTTAAAGGCCAACATGAGTCAGAGATGACTGCAGCAGTCGAGTTCTTCGCAGCAGGAAAAGAAACGCTGTGCACTGTTCTCAGGAACAGCTCCACGTTCCCAAATTGTCTCTTACTGTTCGCTGTTGGGTCAAAACAAGACAAAACAAGTGGCCAATAGAAACCATCACAGTGACAAAAATGACAGTGGTGTGATGAATCTGTGCAAGTTTGTGCTCAAACAGGGCCAAAACTTTCATCCTGCCTCCTCTGCCCAGTTTCTCAAAGTCTTCCCTTTGCAGCATCGGTATCATCAGAATCCCAGAGTTACATTAAAGGAAGACGGAGAGGGGGAGTGTGTGTGTGTGTGTGTGTGTGTGTGTGTACATGCTTCATTAGCATCCTGAAAACACCTCCTGCTGTTCGGGATGGAGAGATCAGGTGAACTGTACAGTGCAGCTGTTCTGTGGCGAGGCCGAGCATCACAACAGCCCAGAGGAAGCTCGAGGTGTGACGAGCTGAGCGCTCTCTCGTTGCTCACCGGACCACATCCCGGAGTTCTGTGTTTCAGAACATGAAACTCTGACCAATTATATTCCAGCCTCTATGTCCAATTCAGTAGAACTGAGCATATGGAAAGGGAATGATTTTAGCTACGTTTGTGCATCTCCTCCTTGAATTTTGGAGCCCTGAAACATAATTAGGAACATTTCTTTCTATGTAATTTTTTTGTAGCCTAGTGACAAATGCAAAGTGCTAAAAGCTGTAGTTCTTCAGACGACCACTAGAGGCAACATCAGTGAGTCAGTCCCCATAGACGGATGATACAGAAGTCAGTTTGTTTTATCCGAGTCTGCCAGAGCTTTTCTTGACATTTTTACATACTGTAGACATTTTTGGAGCTTGTCAGCTGTCAGTGCATTAATACAGCTTTTATATTCCCAAAACAATATGCATAGCTAAAGCTAAAAGGAACTATTTAGTTATAGTAACTAAATAAATCGCTAAGTGCAACAAACACAAAAAATGTAAAATCAGTTTTTGCACATATGTTAGTAGACATGTGCGGACATGAAGCTCGGGATCAGGACAGTTAATCGAACGCAGCAGAACATTCATGACTGATATGGACGGATCGTCTCAGACGTTCTGTTGACTGATGTTTGGTCTGTTTTTGGCGTCTTCGTCCTGTCGTCCTCACCCTCATGTCCTCTGCAGAACCATCACATTCTGATAAAACCAAGAGGTCCTTCTGATAAAACGGGAGGTTTGATCTACAGGATAAGAGTGAAAACTAAAGCAAAGGCAGAAGGAAAACTCAGACACATTTAGAGTGAGAAATGGCCAGGAGCAAAAGGGAAAGATGGAGGCCGAAGCTTTGCAGCGAATCAGATCCTTTCGTATTTGCAATTTTGCCGCTCAGTGGGCGGCCGACTGTCAGGTCGATGGTTTCGCAGTCCCTCTGGAAATTTCTTCTGTGTGGAAGACTGACTGAAATAACCCTTTTACAGGAGGGAAATTGCCTCACTGAGCTTCCCTGATAATACTAATGCCAACCTGAACCAGATTCACTCTCCCTGCTGCTAAAGGCAGCCACCCAGGAAAAATCCACTTCACGGTGCCAAATTTAGACCTCTTTACCCTTCAGTGGTGTTGGTAATGGAGCTGTGATGACAGTTTAACAGATAAAGATGCAGACAGGTAGGTGTGTGATATCACCTTACATGTCAGTTAAACGGGAAGCAGGGTGAGTAAAAGGTGTCAGAGCTTGAAGATGGAGCCAACTGTGTCTTAATGAGGCATGACGAGTCGCATCTGCTGCTCGGAGGAAATGACGGCGAGACGCTCAGGAGCAGATGTGACACAGAGTGAGTGAAGTCCACGTCCAAAGAAACTCACAATCAATAAATGATGACAGAAAAAGACGCCTGGTGCACAGTTTGGGTCGTGTGAGCAGACTGTTGAGAGCTACAAGGTTAGGAAGCTGCCGTACGATCGAGCACCGAGGAAGCAAGACTTCTCAGAAGGAACCCATGGGGGAGGATACTCCACATAGAGGCTACCGCCGATGAGGAGATTCAGACCAGGAACCTGCCGTGGGGAAAAAGTGCTCACCGCTGCACCACCATGCCACCCAAGGTTCTCAAAGTGAGTCTTGGATCTACAGCAGTGATTCCCGGGCGATGTTGGGTTCATCTGAGAAAAGTTTGGGTGTGCCACAGAACAGTTTCAGATTTCAAGCTGTGCCAGCCACCGGAAGTTTGGGACATAAGCGCCATATGCCCAAAGCTAACTGGTTTTAAGGTGCTGGTGATCCAGCTTTTGGCTGTTGTCGTCAGTGGGAACTGTTTGATCTGTTGGATTGGTGGATGTTATAGGCTGTTTTCAGTTACATGCTATGGGTACATGCTCTTTATAGAGGAGCTTGTTCCTGTTCAAATAATTCTAAAAGACTTTCATCTTTTCTGTTGTCGTGCTTCAACACTGGTTTGTTTTGGTTTGAAGTCCAGGATGGCAGAGCAGCTATTCTGGGGGTTTCCTGCTCTTCAGGCAGGGCGCCTGTGTTTGATCGACCTCGTCATCCAAAAGAACCAGCATCCAGTCTACCAAAGAGCTGAGGAAGAGCATGTCTCGTCTTCGTCATGTTAATGTTTCCCTCCTCGTTCCTCCACAACCTCCCATATCCAGCCTGTGCACAATGAGCTCATTCGTTTCTGCTCACCCTCCGACGGCATCATCTCCCCAGGAAAATTAACCAATGATCCCACTTGTAACTCAAGTAGCTCCAAATCAGTTCCCCTTTGTCCCTGTGGAAAATCTCTGTGGATTCTTTGGAAACTGACTCACCTGGAACACCCATCTCGGTTTTTGCTCTACATTTGCTCGGCCGTGTATTAATTGTCCGAGTCGGCCAATTAATGAATCGAGTGAGGAGGTGTGAGAACAGCCGTTCCTGCAAACATAAGCTGCTGCAGATGGGAATAACTGTTCTTTCAGCTTCGGCGCTGCTAGTTGAAATTTGTGAAACTAACCAGTGTTGGTCAAGTTACTTGAAAAAAGTAATCAGTTACTAATTACTGATTACTTCCCCAAAAAAGTAATCCCGTTACTTTACTGATTACTTATTTTCAAAAGTAATCAATTACTTAGTTACTTAGTTACTTAGTTACTTTTTAAAAACACGATTTACAACCTGAATAGGTGATAAAGCGATAGATCTTTCAGCCCAATTCTACTTTTTCTGCATAATCCATCATACAAAATGTAATCAAATGGAAACGTCTCTTTTTAAAACTTTAAACTTTAAATCTTTTAACTTTATGCATCAAGCAAAAACTTAATTATATGCAACATTCTCTGACTGGAAGAAATTTGTTTAACAATTAAACCTATTTTCTGCACATTCCAGCACATAAAATAAAATATTTTTTGTGTTTACACTCACTCTTTCAAATAGATGCAAGTAAAACACAGCAGAAAATAAATAAAATCAAAGACTAGCGGTCCTGTTGCTCTATTTTCACCTGTAAAGCAGGACTGGGTTAGGCGGAGGTTTACCCTGGTGCAGGTGTGCCGCAGCGGTCAGTGGAAGAATCCGCGAGTTTCTCTGTGAATTTCACATTACGTCAGTGGCGCACTCGGTGCTTGCTTGGAAGTTTAGGGTTTTTTTCGCTGTAAAAGAAGTTTTCTTCCACGCACAACGGACACTAATGTTTTTGTCACTTTTTATGGAATCAAACTCAAAGTAAGGTCAGTACTTCCACGCTTTGAACGCTGCATGCTCATACTCTCTCGCACTCCATATATTATGATCTGCACACAGCTGTTGTCACGAACGTCGCACTCGCTTACGTCACTGTCATGAGACGTTCTCGCAAAAAATCACGGTTTTAGTAACGCAGTAACGCAGCGTTCCTACGTGAAAGTAACGGTAATCTAATTACCGTTTTTGCAATAGTAATCCCTTACATTACTCGTTACTTGAAAAAAGTAATCAGATGCCCATCTCTGAAACTAACACATGGACACGAGCAGTGTTGGGCAAGTTACTTTGAAAAAGTAATTAATTACAGTTACTAGTTACTTCTTCAAAAAAGTAACTGAGTTGGTAACTGAGTTACAAGATTATAAAAGTAATTAATTACTTGAAAAGTAACTATTGCGTTACTTTAAAAGAAATGTTTAACCCTCCGGGGTCCAGGGTAGAATTGGCCATTTTTAACTACTTTTGATATTCCCGTCTACATTTCACCTTTAAAAACTGTTTATTTGCCGTGTTTGGTATCATTGTTTTCAGCACAACCTCGTGTGTCTGAATTTACAGTCATGTTTTCATTTTGACATGCCGTATTAACACAATTGATCTAAAATCAGACAAAAAACATAAAATCAGAGTAGAAAAAGTTATATTTTTACTGTAACAACCACAAACATGTTTATTGAATCATATTTCATAACTTCAAATGCAAATATAAATTGTCAATTTTAAAATCATATACACAAGTTTTGCAAACAACAAAGTTATTTGCAGCCATTTACCTTAGCTGCAGTCTCAGCTGTTCTTCAATAAGATGCCACAAATTATTTGTGCCACTCCAAAAACATCATTTCTGTCCACTATAAAGGAGAACATCACAGCCTGATACCTGCAGGTCTGACAGCAGCAGGTGTATCACTGCTGTTTCTACCTGGAGACAGCAGTCGCCTCATTGTTCTGACACACAACACAAAACTATCCACAACACTACACACTAACTACACAACACTACACACTAACTACACAAGACAACACATTAACTACACACTCCAAACACGCTAAACGTCACAAATCTCTCACATCTCAAAACTCGCTCTCTCTCTCTCTCTCTCTCGCCGTCACTCCTAAAACTTCCCCCCTCTTCCTAAACAACCAAATGTCATGTTGCCATATCATTTTTTGATTGGTCGACATGGTGCATTTTTCCACCAAAATGAATGGGCTGTTTTTTGTTTTGTTCTTTTTCGTTCACAAGCAGAGAGTGCTCGCTGCGCTGTCCTTAGACAGTAAACGTGACGAAACTATTGAGGAGAAAACGCCGCGTATATCTTGTTTATCATGACTCTGGTTTTACGTGGCCTATCAGCACAATTTAAAAGCTGGTATATATCACCTTGTTGCTTTGCCATCTTGAAGTGGTCATGTGATTGGCTTACCACGACTACTTTAGTGTTCCTCAGTCAAACAGCAGCACTCAAGCTGCTTAAAGCTACAGCTTTAAGCAGCTTTTACTTGTAAGCTTTTACTTACAGCTACTTCCGTGCAATTGATATAAGGTGCTGTAAGCTGAACACAGCTTCAGCCGTCTGTTTGCTGAAAAATACTAACGCGACCACACCGCATTTTCTTGTTAGTAACTGTAATGGCGTTGTAACGATATGAATAGTAATTAGCTAGATTACTTGTTACTGAAAAACGTAATGCCGTTAGTAACACCGTTACTTGTAACGCCGTTATTCCAATCACTGGACACGAGGTGAAGCTCGATTGGTTTCCTGAGCCATGCTGTGCGGCGGCGATTCGGGTTATCGTGGCGCCCTGACTCCGCTGCCTTTGGTTGTGCTGAGTTCAGCTCTCGATTCAAGTTGGCAGAAGTAGCATGTGGAGCTGTGTGCTGAATTTAAATGAAGGGAAACCCACGGCCGTGTCTTTGTCTCTGCTTCCTCTGACTTATTAATGGCGGGAAACAATTTAAGATAAGAAAGAGGCAACAGTGAGGCACGGAGAGTCCGCTGGGAACCTTCGTGCAGCTATAATTTCCCTGTAAAACGCACTCAGGGGATCTTTCTCCTGCACAGCTTCCTTGCCGCGTGCGAGCAGCCTGTGTCTAATTAAAAGATGTTTGTAACCGGTGCAGAGAGGAGAATAAACCACCGAGCTGCTGCTGCTGCTGCTTTCTCAGCCCCTAAAAAGGACCAGAGCCAAAGAGATGGATGAAACTGAAGCCTTTTCAGTCATAATGCTCGGAGGCGGTGGCCAGTTTAGCTTAATTACTGCTGTGCTGTTTATCTGCTCGGCCTCGACCTCAATTTAGTTTTCTAATTATGCTGATTGGGATTCTCCTCTAAGAAGTGGCTGAATCTAAAGATGGAAACGGTCGGTGTTTTCCAGGAAGTGAGTGAACTGCAGGTGTTTCTGCATCATTAGTGATGAAGTGATTAACACTGAGCATTAGAGGAAACCTGACGTCCACCTTCGCAGACATGCTGATTTGCTAGATGTTGCTTTAGTGCGGCTTCATGGGTTAGAACCCCAAACTAATGAGATGTGATTAAGTTCTCAGCCAAGTCGGTACAGACAGCGAGGCACGTAATCCCAAACAATCCTCCTTCAGACTTGGACAAACAGACTCAGCCGAGTGTTTAAGCTCACCTTGTTGCAGGTTTAAAGCCTCAAGTTTGTTTTCAAAGATTAACAATGGAGGAAAAAGCGGCGTACTCCACGACCCTGCTGTGATGTCATACATGAAATACAGTGAAAAATGTCATTCTACATTATTTATTACTATTGTCCATTTTTCTACCACTTACCCGAGTTGTGGGTGCAGCAATCTAAACAGGTACGCCCACACCTTCCTCTCCCCAGCCTCCAGCTCCTCTGATGGGGATGCAGAGGTGTTCCCGAGCCAGCCGGGAGACACGAGCTGTCTAGCGGGGCTCCTCCAGTCCTGATGAGACGATGAAGCACCAAACCACCGCTGAGCACCAGCCTCCATGTGAAGGACATCGTGTGTGTGTGTGCGGAGCTAGCTGCCCACAGACAGTTTTCATGTCACAGAAACATTTCCACTGATGTGTATTCGTCTGTGTTCATGTTGCCTGTTTGCATAAAAGAGAGAGAGCTGATAAAGTGTCAAATTAAGATTTATGGCCCCGCCCACCAAATGATCTGAGACAGTAATAAAACTGTCATATATTTATGGTCGTGTCATAAATTTGAGTTACACTAATGAATCATCCGAGCTTTGTTAAAATGTTTAAAAACATGTCTGAAATATGTCGTGTGTCAGAAACTGGATGCATGTGCAGTTATTCATAACAGTTTCATGAAATATGGGACATTATCTTTGTTAATCACTTTGTTTTGTAATTATTTATAACTTAGTGGCTTCTTTGATGATATTATTAAGAAATGGTGAAAAATGGTGTATTTAAAAATGTTTTTATGCACAAATGTCATAATGTAGGGTCGAGGGCCAAACTGGTGATCTGTCTTCATCATCTTTGGATAAATATCTGCATCATTTTCAAAGTGATTCAGACGTGCATTCATCAAACAGTTTACGAAGGCTTTACTTTCTGCACTTAATGTTGTCAAATATGTTTTAACTGTAATAAAAATACACAAAAACAGAACATTGTGAAGCTAACGAGACACTTAAACTCATTAATCCTCGCTCACAGTTTGTTTTTTATATAAATGGGGAAACAGAATAATGAGCACCGCTGGGTTCAGGAGGACTTTTCTCAAGTTTTGTGTTTGTTTGTTTTGCAGCTCCCTGCAGTTTTCATTACTGCAGCGGTGTAATTATACACACATCATTGCAAGGATGTTTCATGCTGCAGATTTGCTGCACCAGAGGAGTGAAGCCTTTGTTTAAGTGGCAGGTAACTCTTCAAACAGCTAAAGGAAACGCACACTGACACGTGTCTGCATGCTACATGCACAGCTGCCGTGTTTCCAGGAATCAGTGCAGGTTAAACCGGTGAGTTTGCAGACCTGTTGTGATCTTTATGCTCTGTGTTGGACTAAATATACATAATGTTTAGATTCACTCAGTGAATTCCTCCTTTATACCGTCTTTGGAGCATTTAGGGTTGAAGTCACATCTGCGCATGTCTTCATAGAATACCAGGTTCCTGCCTTCACACACAGCTGCAGTGCTCATGCATGCAGAGCTGCATCTCTGTAAATTTGCATCTAGTTGGTGCCACAGATGAGGAGCGAGCATCGTCAGCTAATTTTATCAAATGCGAGCAAACAGCCACATTTTTCTTTGTGCCAGAGAAAACAGAACAGAGATGAATTTGCATTGAAGCTGATGATGCTGAAATTCATTCGCTGAATTCCAACTTTATATAAACTGTATATGCTGTAATATAGGGACAATATAAACAGTGTAGGGGACAGACATGGGCCGTGACGCCTGTCAGACTGCTCACATCTGCTCTAATTCAGGTGCGTACATCCACAAACACTAAGAAAACCTAGCTCTCATTGGGAGTTATGACTCTTGTCCCCACACTGAGCCACGACACAGGTCTTAGTGTTTTCTGATCCCTGACTCATTTTACTGTTTAGGCAAAGCTCTGAAGATGAGAGAGATTATTTTTGAAGAGAAGCTGCTCAGTATGGAAGCTGTTTATCGATATTTAAAATCCCAACAGATTCCTGCTGGATTAAAAGCTCCGTTTCTTCCTTTAGTTGGAGATGTTGGTGAGAATGATTGAGATGTTTGTCGGCTGAATATTTAAATGTTTCTCAGCTGAACCAATTTTAGTTTCAGGATATTTAATCATCATGATGAGCCAAGAGGTAAAGACCTGAATTTGTACTTAAAGTGCTCAAAACTGTCATGTATGATTAGCAATGAGCCTCTACAAGTCTATTAGGAAGGAGGCAGAAGAAAGGCACAAAGACCAAGCGGAGGATTTTTTAAGCCAATCATACTCCTCTTTACTGACGGCAGTCTGTATCAAAACAACTCTTTAGAAAAAACAATCAGAGCAAACAAAAAATCATTTACTGAGCCGACTCCGAGTCCGTCTGCAGGTAACAGCCCGGCCGTCCTGTTAGATAAGCTCCTGGCAGCAGTTTGGTCCAATTCTAGTATCTTCGGGGCCATTTCATGACGCTTGTCTGCACTCACAGGTACTGACAGACCCTCAATGTGCAGCCTGCTGATAACACCCCAAGGGTGCTTTCAGGTAGGTGAGGCAGCCTCTCACAACACGAGAAAACCATCAGAAAAGCATTTTACACCACGTTACTCTCAGCTTTTATTTGACCTTCAGGGACAAAGTTCATTTCCTAATGTTTGTACAGAGAAAAGTCCAACATGCACACGGGTGTTCGGTAAACTGATTTTATTTCGAGGGGGTGCGATGTGCATGTTCATCTCTTTGCTGCAGGTAACGTGCCCTCGTCTCCGGTCGTCTCTCGGACTAAAAGCTTTCGCCCTCCTGCTGCTGCAGACCCGCTGTTGGTCCTCTTGATGCCTCATTTCAGCCTCCGTTTGTCACCTGACAGGAAACGGCACAGGTAATGTGTTCAAGGAAGATTGCTGATCCGACTCTTACTTCCCGTGACTGGAGCGATTGCTGACGGGAACGCTGTTAGACTTAACCAGCTTTAACTAATCTTCCAGATTTAGCTGGAGCGATTAATACCATGGTAACAAATACTGCACTGTATTAAATACACAAAAACACACACGCTGTTTAACACTTTGAGTCCCGCCGTGTCGTGCTTGGACTGAGAGTCATCTGCATCACAGCCCTCCTCAGTGTGAGTCTGCAGCTCTGCCTCGTTCCACGCATGTTGCTGCCGTCTCCTTGTGCCTATTTCTGCACCTCCTGTTTTTCAACCTTTTTTATGCAGAAACAGGAAACAACAGCCCTGCATGAGCTTGGCGATCAGTCCAGGCCGGACCCCGCCTCTCGCCTCCCCTGTGGTCTGACTCATGCTGTTTGGAAGATAAAGACAGTTTGTCCCGGCATGAACTGGGCTGCTAACGTTAGCAATCATAGCAGAGAGATTTAGAAAGTTCTGACTGGGCGGCTGGACAGAGATAACCCTTTGAACATTTCTATCCAAAGCCTGTATAACAGGCTGCTGCTCTTTTCACCTCTGTGTGCTTTTCATCCTTCAAATTGGTCTGCGGTGCCTTCTCCACAAAGCCGAGCTGCCCTTTAGCTGCAGGAATGTTCTTCCTCCAGCATGCTGCAGGCCAAGCCTTGTTAGTGCGATTCTCTGTGCACAAAAACCCTTTGATTTTAGAATTCAGTGTCTATAAAAGGCAGCAGGCGATGTCTAGATTTTTAGATTAAGAAAAAAAGGTTGTGTCCACACAGGCAGAAAAAAATCAATTTCCAGAATCAATCCGGGGAACAGGATGTGTGGGTCTCTTATGGCGCTCACAGGACTCTGAAGCTGTTTCCAAACATGAACTCGGGAGAGACTCTGTCACATGTAACACGCTGCAGGAAATTGTCCACCACAGACACACTGCTGGCGCGATGACCAGCGTGAGCCGTGGAGACAGGCAGGGACACGTGATGCCCACTCACTGTGAATTCACCACTTCCTCTTCTATTCTCACACAAGTGCAAATCATAGTCTTGGGGAGACAGCAGGTTAAAGTGATCCATGTTGGAAATTTGTGCTCTCATGTGTGACTGATGTGTAGAGAAGCTGTGAGCTGCACTTCATGCATCATGAAAAACTGTTATTGTAGTCATTAGAAAACATTCAAGGGGACCCGACCAACAGGTTCACTATAACGGACGCACATATCCTGCATCAAGTCAGGGTTATGTCTAAAGCTTGGTCACCATGGTCACTCAAGTGCTGTAAATCCAAAACAATCAATCAAAGTTTAAGAAGTGAAACATAAAATGAAAAAACCTGAGTAAGAACAACACAAATGAAAGTACTCGGAGCTCATCCTGATTTAAGTGTAGGAGAGGTCCCGATGTGAAGGCTCGGAATGTCCCAACGTTTTACTAAAACCTGGAAGGACGAAGGTGAGAGAGCTGAGGTGTGAATTTCACCAGCGTTTCAGTGTTCTGATGAAAGTCATTCAAGACTTTTTTATCTTAAACTTCAATAGCAGAACTCAGTGTTATGTTTAAAAGTCAAACAGAGTATTTGCACATACACAGTGCAAAGAGAACTTCAAGGACTGGGACGAAGCAGCTGTGCAGACTTAACGAATCAGGAAAGTTCACTGATGCACTTATTTACCTGGAGGCCTGTCTCTCCAGCAACCTGAGGCGGATATGTCTGTACTTTATGACCTTTCTCCCTGAGTGTGTTGTTGTAAATATGCATAACATGTGTGGCCCCCTGCCAAAGCTGATTACTCGTCCAGTCAATATCTTTGATATAGTGCTGCCCATCATCCTGGGATCAACACAAGAACTTGGTGAAAACAAAGACAAAAGTCTTTATCCTGTCTTCCTTCTCTCACCCCAACGGTCGCAGCAGATGGCCCCGCCCCTCCCTGAGCCTTGTTCTGCCGGAGGTTTCTTCCTGTTAAAAGGGAGTTTTTCCTTCCCACTGTCATCAAAGTGCTTGCTCATAGGGGGTCATATGATTGTTGGGTTTTCTGTATCTATTATTGTAGGGTCTACTGTACAATATAAAGCTCACCCACTTTGGTTATTCCTATGGAGCAGCTGTGATCCAGCTTCTTTTTGCAACAACTGGACTCAGTTTAGTCAGTGTGTGTGTGTGTCTCAGTGTTATACACCTCTACTTCCGGGCTTGTTGGATATGCACTTCTCACTGTTAGTTTAATCTGATCTCACAGGTGTCAGAAGCTCTCACCCAGCTGTGCTCTGTGGATTACAGCCAGCTGGCAGTGGATTGATTGAACCAGGTGATGGAGGTTTTTATTTCAGATCGCAGCGTGGTCCAGTTTGAATCGATATGTTCAGAGGAGAAAATCTGTCTGCTTCATGCACAGGTCAGAAATCTCTCTCTGAAATAAAGAGACAGCTGCTGCTGTCGAGCTTTAACACACGATGGTCAAAGTGGTGCCAAATTGGTATTTCACCAGGTGGAGGCAAAAAAGGGCAGAAACCACAGAATTAAGTCAACTTTATCTGTTTATCGCATTTAAAAGACACACACACACACACACACACACACACACACACATATACATGTATATGTATGTATGTGTATGTGTGTGTGTGTGTGTGCATGTATACACACACACACACCCACACATCAATCATCCAATACAATCCGGTCTTGTCAGTGATGGCTTGACGAATCCTACTTCCAGGCCTAAAGTAGTCTGCGTTTAATATGGCTTTTGTGTTGTTAACATGTTTAATGTTTTGTATTTTCTTCTATTTAATCTCAAAAGCTCCTAAAACAGTCAGTGATCACTGTTGACCTCCTCGGCTTTTATTACCGCTAATCATTTATTTAAGCTCAGTTTTTAAAACCTTACGATGTAACTACAGCACAGCCCATGCAGCAGTATATGAATGACTAACCTCGTATTGTGGATGGATTATCTCACTTGTTCTCCTGGCTGAAGTTTAGTCCATTTACAGCATCCTGCCATGCGATTACATTTGTTCCTGACCACTGAGAACACTCACGTTAACTTTTATCGAGTGGAAAAAAAGTTAGCTTGTTTATGTTATGCTAACATAGCTGTGTCGCTAGCGGTCACGTAGCAGATCATTATTTACCAGCTAGCCAAACTTCAGTAACCCTACAAACGTCACTGCTGTTTAGTTTTCTGTCTTCATTTATGTTGGAAGTGATAGCAGAGCTGTACGTTTGAATTTGTTTCCAAAACCCCGCAGTCAGGACATGCTATATTGTATTTAGATGGAAGCTAGCGAGCTAACTTCCTGCTAACTTCTAACTCCGTTAAATGTCATAAATTCAGTTTTCATGGATGCCTGGATGTTAAACTCAATTGTTACACCTGGTAGAGAAGAACGCTGATCATTTTATTAAAGATGAAAGACTTTAGACAGTTTTTCAACTCTCAGTAATGCCACAGTGATCGTTTGATATATGGAGCTGCAGCAGAGTTTAGGCCCAGACACGGCCAGTGACGTCAGACTGAACAACTGGATTAAGAGCCCATTAAAACAGTAATGCTGACAAGGCTAAAGACAAAGGTCAAAAATGAGTGCGACACCCCTCAGTTTCCTGTTGGACGCTGCTTCTACTGGTTTTGTTTTGTTTTGTCACTGCTGTTCCTCCTCCTGTGTGTCTGTCTCCTTTTAAAGAGGGGGTGTGAAGAGGTCCAGTTCATTTTGTTCATTCAGGGAAATGTGTGTAAGACTCAAACCATGTACAAACATAACAATACAAATAAGAAACAGGAAAGAGAAAAGAACCAGTGATAAAAACCACATTAAAATGACCTTCACCCCCTCCTGAAAATGTTCCCAGTCCAGCTCAGGGCACAATCAACAGTGTCACGATCCAGGGCCATTTTGACCCAGCGTTTTGAGTTTTAGTTTGGTTTTATGTTTAAGTCCTTTAGGTTTTCTAATTTCATTTCTATCGTGCCAAGGTTGCCATTATAGCTCTTTGTTTGTTAGTTTCTGCTTGTGTTTTCAACCCCCGTGTTAAGTCTCCTTTGTCCTTCATGTGTTTCATGTCTACATGTCTTTTGTTGTCAAGTTCATGTTGTCATGTCTGTGTCTCATTATGTTTCCTGTTTTATTTTGAAGAGGTCTTGTGTTCCTGTGTTTATTGTCTTTAGTTTTACTCTTTACTTAACGACGTCATTAAGTTCATTTTGTGTCAGCTATTTCCCCCACGTGTTCCCACCTCCCCCGATCACCTCCTGTGTGCTTTTAGTCCGTGTGTTCATTCATTCCTTATCCAAGCGTCTGTCTTTCTTGTCTCCAGGATTATGAATTATGCCAGGTTTCCATATCCATGTTCCAGGGTCCTGTTATGTTTAGTTTACCCAGTTTAGGTTATCATTTAGTTTTGCATTTGTTTTGTATGTCTTAGTGCAGCCTTTAATAAACGGCTCGTTTTCAGTTAATATTAAGTTTTGTTATTTTGCGTGTCTGCACTTGGGTCTGCCTCTTCACTCCTTACAGTCTGCCTCAGCCAGACTCTAACAAACAGTCTGCTCTAATGCAGCACCTCAAACCATCACACTTAAGCCATGCAAAGGTTCAGCAGTCAGGTGTGTGTTCTTCGACCCAGCCACGGTGCTTTAGCACCTAAAACCTGACCGAGCAGTCTTGAGTGACTGAACCTAATAATAATAATAATAAAAAATGAAATCAGTGAGTTGGGAAGAAATTATGATAAAGGAAAATGCAGAATGTAAAGGCCCAGACAGGATGGTGATACTACCACCATCCCTCCAACCTCTTAAGGTGGACTTGTAGGTCTCTGAAGTGGGACGGTTATCTTTTGTAAATCTGAGGCCCCCAAAAGACACAGATGAGCATCTGAGTTTGGACCAATCAACAAAACCCATCTAATGCTAATGATTCATGACACAAAAACACCTGATCTCCCACTGCATCTCTCACGGATGCTGCAAGATGCTGAAGAAGGCAAAACCTGAAGTCAGTGTTGTTAGTGTGATTGCAGATGGTGAGCGTGCAGAAACAGTTAACGCTCTTTCTGTCCGCTCTCGTTTGGCTCTGCAGTGGTAATTGGTCCTTCCTCGCCCATCAGGGCAGTGAACTGTTTCAGAGCAAAGCAATTTGGTGAAGCCAATAAATCTGATAAGCTCTCATTAAACGGCAGCGAGGAGACGCTGGCGCCAACACAAAGACGGGAGGCTGGGTTGGAGGTGGCAGAGTCAAGGATCACCAGGAGGGGCAGGATTAGAAGCGAGTTCATCGGAGGGATGGCTCAGGTTGAGCAGTTAGAGAGGCGATGCTGAGACAGTTTGGATATGCACAGAGGAGGCACAGTGGTGGCTGAAAAGATTAAGACCTCAGAGGAGGTTCATGGATGTCGTGAAGGAGGAACTAACAATGCAAACAGTAAATAAGCTAAAAACTGACTGAGATATAAAACCCTTAATGTTTGTCTTCAAATCAGCTTAAACTTGATTTCAAAGCCCACCTGTAAGCTGTCGAGGTGCAGGGAAAAGAGGACTCAAATGCAGCGTTCTGGTGAAGATGAAAACAGTGCGTTTATTTACAGACCCCCCAAAACAGTCCAAAACACAATAGTTAGTGAAAATCCCACAGTGCAGTGCAACAAGTGCAACTCTGTCCGTAATATCCAGTGCGAGTGGCATTCCCCGATTATCCTCACCGTCCTGATACTCCAGCTTAGAATAATAATCCAGCGTCAACTGTTGCCGTGCGCCATCGTTAAATGCATCAGCTCTAAGGTGGAGGTTGATTAGAAGCAGCTGGTGGAGAAATCAAGTGCAGGTGAATCGACAACCATGCCGAGGAACCTCCGGGTTTGAGGGCACCCGAGCCACGCCTTACCTGGAAACATCCGTAAACAAAGCCCCACGGGCGGGAGAGAGGAAAAGGGGAGAATGCATGCATACAAAACTAGGTTGTCCGAGGAGGACCGACCGACCATGACATCAGAGCTCTGAGGTCATCTGCTCAGATGAAGGCGAGGTGATGGAGCTTTTGCAGCAATAGCTCCATACACATGGAATAATCTAATCTGTGCATATCCGTACACACGTTTAAATCTGTTTTAAAAATACTTTTATCTTCCTTGGCATTTGGCACCAGTGTGACATCCCTACAGATGACTGCACTTTATTGTCTGCTTTTACTTTTATTTATCGTTTTTATTTGATTAGAATTTTCTGGATCCGTGTAGTTTTTCTCGGGGTTAGATACAGTTTTAAGACAGAGTGACCAAAGCGCTCTATATTAATGTGCTATATGAATAATCACGAACCCGACCTCGATCGGGTGTTTCAAGCTCGTCACATTTCCTACCAAGCACGTCAATGCTGCATTCATGGAACCCAAAGCAGGAACATCTAAATGTTGTGGTTAAAGGGAAAAGAATAGTGTTTTCAGCAGGAGTTGAACCTTCAACCTCAAAGCTAAAAGCCACAGAGCTGACTGACTGAGCCACGCAGCACTGACAAACAGCTGTTTCTGTTTGAGATGATGAATGCAGCTGATAGATCTCTCACAGTTGTGCAGATCAGGAGTTCACTGCGAGGCTTTGCTCAGTGTTTACTGGAACTAAAGCTGGTTCAGCGGTGAAGGACGGGGAGTAACAAACGCTCGATGTGGGACCAAATCTTCTCTCCTCCGGCTCACACCACAGTGGAAATTTATAGCAGCTTCACAAACAGTGATACAAACATAAAACTCTGTTACAGGGAATAAAAAAGGGAATTTTTAGAAAATAAAAGCTTAAAAATAAATAAAATACAAAGTTATGTGATTGTTCAAACAGAAGGAAACTAATTAAATTTTTCTTCTTTATAATCGTCTTCCTCTCAGGGTTTAATGATGCCACGGGAAAAAAGGTGCATAAAGCTTTTATTATCAGTCATAATTGAACCTCACAGCATCCCAATGACGACATGTTAATGCTTCAGAAATGAATGACGTTCAGGCCCACAGCGAGCTCACAGAGGAGATTAAGTTGGAGTTTCAAAGAGTCGTGCTTCTGCCCAGTCATCTGTTTCTCGAGACTTTGGTGAAACCCTTCAGTGAAGCCATGAACTTTTAACTTTTTCACAGGAAATCAAAACAGTTTTGGCTGCAGTGAGATGCTCATTGATCATCTGAAGGCTGCAGGAATTAGCAGAGTGCAATGGCATGACCTCTGGGTGTTCAAGCTCTCGGTGCTCATTGCGTCGTTCTTTCTGAAAGGCAGGAAAAAAAATCTACAAAGATGGCGCCGAGTATGGCAGCCTCGTCGCGAGCTCCCCCAAGCAACAGCTGTTTTTTGTGTTTAATTTTACTTTTTCTTTATTTTTTCACGAGTAGCACATGTCTCCTTGTGTACGACCGACAAACCTTACTGGACATAAAAGACGGACTTTCTCATCACTTTCCAGAGTTCAAGTTTTGCAACACGGACCCTCCGTTTTGCAAAACTGGGAAAAGCAGAGGCGGTGGTGTGTGTTTCATGATCAACAACAGCTGGTGTGATTATGCGAATGTGCACCCGGTCAAATCCTTCTGCTCACCGGACCTGGAGTACCTGATGGTTAAGTGCCGGCCATTCTGGCTACCGAGGGAATTTACAGCAGTGATTATTACGGCTGTTTACATTCCCCCACAAGCCGACACTGACCGAGCACTCAGGGAACTGTACAGCGCGATCAGCAGTGAGGAAACCGCACACCCAGAGGCGGCGTTTATCACGACCGGGACTTTAATAAGGGTAACCTGAAGAAAGTCTCACCAAAACTCCACCAACACATCCATTTCAACACTGTGGAGACCGGCTTCTTGACCACTGCTACACCTCTTTCCGGGATGCGTACAAAGCCCTCCCCGCGCCCCCACCCGCCAATCAGATCACCGCTCCATCCTGCTTCTACCCGCCTACAGGCAGAAGCTGAAACAGGAAGCTCCAACCCTGAGGGCGGTGCATCGTTGGTCGGACTAATCGGAGTCTACGCTGCGGGACTGTTTTGATCACGCGGACTGGGAAATGTTTCACGTGGCTGCTAAAGACATCGATGAATACACAGACTCAGTCTGTGGATTTATCAGAAAATGCGTGGAAGATGTCGTCCCAACCAGAACAGTTAAATCCTTCCCAAATCAAAAACCCTGGATTAACGGAGATGTTCGCACGGGCGCTAGCGGCATGGAGCACCGCTTTTGCCTCCGCGAACACATCGGACTACAAACACGCACATTACCAACTCCGAAGACGATCAAAGCAGCCAAACGTGAGTACAGGGACAGGGTGGAGCGACAGTTTGACAACCCTCGGAGTATGTGGCAGGGACTAAACACAATCGCAGACTTTAGAGGGAAAACCAGCACACCGCAGACCACGGCCTCTCTGTGTGAGGATCTAAACGTATTCTCACGCTAGATTCGACACAGCGAACACCAGGAGACCGGACAGTGTGCGCACCGCTGGATGACGCCAGTGCGCACACTGTGTCTGAGGAGGATGTGCGGAAGTGCTTCAGGAGAGTGAACGCACGCAGCTACTGGTCCGGACGGGATTCCCGGCCGCGTCCTCAAGTCATGCGCGGCTCAGCTGGCTGGAGTGTTTACACACATCTTCAACCTTTCCCTCTCTCTGTCTGTAGTCCCAGCCTGCTTCAAAATGGCCGCCATCGTCCCTGTACCCAAATCCTCCATCTCCTCATTGAACGACTGGCGACCTGTAGCCCTGACCCCTATCGTGAGCAAATGCTTCGAGAAGCTGGTCAGGGACTTCATCTGCTCCGCACTACCCGACTCACTGGACCCTCTACAGTTCGCATACCGCCACAACAGGTCCACTGATGATGCCATAGCCCTAACACTCCATGCTGCCCTGTCACACCTGGAGAAGAGAGACACGTATGTGAGAATGCTGTTTGTAGATTACAGCTCAGCATTCAACACCATCGTTCCCTCAAAACTGGACAGGAAACTGCAGGATCTAGGACTGAGCAGCTCCCTCTGCAGCTGGATCCTTAACTTCCTGTCTGACAGACGCCAAGTGGTCAGACTGGGCAGTACCACCTCATCCCCCATCACACTGAACACTGGTGCTCCACAGGGGTGTGTACTGAGCCCTCTCCTGTACTCACTCTACACCTATGACTGCACGGCCACTAGAAACTCCAACATCATTGTGAAGTTTGCGGATGACACTACAGTGGTGGGTCTTATCACCAACGGTGATGAGACGGCCTACAGGGAGGAGGTCAGCGCCCTGACCCACTGGTGTCAAGACAACCATCTCACCCTCAACATCGCAAAGACAAAGGAGTTGATAGTGGACTTCCGGAGGTGCAGAGGAGTACACACCCCCATCACCATCAACGGCGCTGCTGTGGAGAGAGTGAGCAGTTTCCGCTTCCTTGGTGTACATCTGGCTGAGGATCTTACGTGGTCAGGACACATAAACAAAACAGTGAAGAAGGCGCAGCAGCGCCTCTTCTTTCTCAGGAGACTGAAAAGATTCGGCATGAGCCCCCGCATCCTCAGGACCTTCTATCGCTGTGCCATTGAGAGCATCCTCACTGGATGCATCACCACCTGGTACGGCAACAGCACCGCTTACAACCACAAAGCTCTCCAGAGAGTAGTGCGGTGTGCTGAACGGATAATTGGAGGTGAGCTTCCTCCTCCAA
Source organism: Oreochromis aureus (assembly GCF_013358895.1). Taxonomy (NCBI): domain Eukaryota; kingdom Metazoa; phylum Chordata; class Actinopteri; order Cichliformes; family Cichlidae; genus Oreochromis; species Oreochromis aureus. Next base: position 65,027,647 of record NC_052948.1, on the reverse strand, counting down.
GACATCTACAGGAAGCGGTGCCTGAGGAAAGCGGGGAGGATCATCAAGGACTCCAGTCACCCCAGCCATAAACTCTTCAGACTACTTCCATCAGGAAGGAGGTTCTGCAGTATCCGGTCCCGTACCAGCAGACTGAGAGACAGCTTTTTCCACCAGGCCATCAGACTGCTGAACACGTCATAGACACCTCACCCTCACTACTGGAACTTCAACATTATGCACTCCATACTGTACATTAATGCCACTGTTTTGCACATGTCCGACTACCAACCTCTGTATATTTTATATATCTTATTTTATTGTTTACTCTATTTCATTTGTAAAACATGTATATACACACTATATACACACACACACACACACACACACACACACACACACGTAGAAAAACATATTTAGTATACACATTCAGTAATGTATATACCTTTATATATTGTACATATATTTATTACTTTTTAGATTAGCCATTTTTATATTTTGCTTGTTGCACGTTATTGTATTTTGCACAACTCTGTTGCTTGTGAAGCTCACACACAAGAATTTCACTCGCATGTACTGTACCAGTGTACCTGCACATGTGACGTGACAATAAAGGTGATTTGATTTGATTTGAAACTGGTGATGGTTGAGTTGGGCACACTGATAAAAGGTTGTCAACAGATCCATAGCTGAAGTTTAAGACATGTGAGAGTGTCTGCGTGTTTTTCCACCCATCGCTGCTCCAACGTCGTCTTTCGTGTTCTCAGGCAGAAGAACTTCAAATTTTTTTCTAATCATCTCTGAACCACAGTCATCCAGCTTGGTGGTTCATTCTGGGTGAACATAATAAACACATACAGTGGGTTGTTCATCCACCTTGACACCATTGGACATTACAGCATACACCTTTTACCTCTTGAATAATTTGTGCTGTGCTCTTTGTCCAACATCATCTGATTGGTTCACTGAGAGGTAAGCAGTCTTGGTAGAAATTGTTCATGTCTGCAGGAAAGGATCAAACTTCTGAAGCAGGAAGGTGACCTTGGTTGCATCTTTCATTTCATTTTGGCCATTAAAACGAAGTAAGAAGAAAGGCAGTGTCTGAAAGTCCTTCACTGGTCTCAGTCACGCTGCACTTTGTAGCTCCTCAGCTGCATCGAGGACATGTCTGCGCTCTGTACATCCATCTCATTAAAGTCAGTTTATTTTTATGGCACAATTAAACTCAGATGTTGGCCAAAGTGCTGCACAGGAAGCAAAAGTATCAAAGAAACATCTGTCCATCCGTTCTCTTCTGCTTATCCCTGTCAGGGTCGCGATCCCTGCTGTCTTAGGGCGAGAGGCAGGGCACACCCTGGACAGGTCACCAGTCTGCTGCAGAGCTAAGACATAGAGACAGATTCACATTCACACCTGTGGGCAATCCTGACCCCACTAACTGTGTGTCTTTGGACTGTGGGAGGAAGCCAGAGCACCCGGACAGAACCCACGCAAACTCCACACAGACAAGACTTGGCTGCACATCTGTATCTGAAGGTTAAAGGTCACACTTTGAGGACACCAATGTTCACATGTTGGACAGAGAAGACAGATGGTTTGAAAGAGGAGTGAAAGAAACATTTGTGTCCACTGTGAACGACCATCTTTGAACAGAGGGCGGGGCTTACACACCAACTGTCTAACTGTCCATCTGTAATCCAGTTCTGAGATCCTTCCCAGACACCTTAACGCCCACTCACACCGTGGACCTTCTGACCTCAGTGAGTCACATGATAGGGTGGGGCTAGGTGTCGCAGCGGGTTCACCTGAAACCCTGGCTGATTGCGACCTATGCCTGTTTTCACACCTTGGCTCGTGTGATTAGGTAGAGGATCAATAGGGGGTCCATGACCCTCTTGGGGGGGACACTCCCACAGGGATTAAATCTGGGACTCTCCACCAGCTTCTTGGATGAAACATGTTCAGGAAACTTAAAGAAGTCCGGACACTTTTCTTTCCAAAGCTATCGATTTTTCTTCAGCTTATCCAGTTCAGGGTCACGGGGGGACCGGAGCGTATCCCAGCTGCCTAGAGGGCAAGAGGCAGTTAATCATTTAATTAAAGTAAAAACAACAACACAGGAACCTGAAACTAGTCTGAAGCTGAGAAAAATAATAATAAGAGGCTGTTTTCAGGTAAAGATTGTTAGTGAGGAAGATGATGTAATGTGAAGAGGGAGATGATTCCAGGGCTTCAGAGCTGCGGCTGAGGCCGGTCACCTGAACAGGTAAAATCCTGAATCTGGAATTAGAACAGCGTGAGCAGCCTGGGGAAAAGGACTGTAAAAGATCAACCAGGACCTGTTAGAAAGGAACTGAACCAGTTCCACAGTGGTGGCTCTTTTAACTGGTGACCAGTTCTGGGCCACAGGCCACGTGTTTGACACTGCTGGTCAAGAACGGGGGAGAACACATCGAGCTGAGTGAGGCCCGTGAGCTAAAGTGAGTTTGACGCCTCCTGTTGTAGATAAGATAACGTTTGTTTGCTCAGAGAGCATCAGGAAGACATCTGACAGCATCGCTGTCTTACAAGCCTGAGAACAAAGCCGGCTGTCAGTGCTTTGAGCTTTAGAAAACATTAAATCTGTGAGAAATATGAGACAGACTTATTAAGACTGCTGACAAAGCAAATACAACAGCCGTGTTGGCTGAATCGATGGACTAATGGAGACTTTAAAGGATAAAAGGTGCTAAATATATTTCCAGTTTACTGATGATTGTGCAGAGCTGACATGTTCTCCTCTGCTTCCTGTCAGTCACTTTGCACCCACATGAAGGACTGTTAGTCTGGACCTGCCACATCAGGCTTTACATTCTGACTGGGACGTCAAAGGTGGTCTGTGCTTCTGGGAGGACGATCCATTTATTATTTGTGTGTGACAGAATAAAGGACTAGTTTGAATCAAGGCCTGCACCATTAATCAAATTTGAATCTCAATCTTGGCTTCACTCAAATGAATGTGATAAAGCAATATTAAAAATGCATGCTCTGCCAACAGAAGGCAAAGCAAAAACAAATCCGGCACTTCCTAAAACAATGCCAATCACGGCTGTTCCCTGCACCACAGGGATCTGTGGACCGGTCTGGATGAGAAACACTGCATTAAAGGCAGATACATAAAAATATGAGCCTCAGACACACGAGTCTGTGATGAAGTCAGTGCAGGGGCTCAGAAATCGCCGTCACCGTGCTGTCCACACATGCAGGGTCCTGGTGTTTCGTGGCATTTGCTGAGCACTTGGGCCGCGTCAGTTGTCCTTTTGTTTGTGAGACGTCTGATTGTGTCTTGAATCCATTCCTTCCTGCAGCATTTGGAGAAGCATGAGGGGAACACTTTGCTGTTTTTCCTTCTCAGTGTTGATTGCAGCTGTAGACATCTGGTGCTCTCAGATTACCTTCAGCTGCTGCGGTCTGAAAAACAGCCTCGTGGATCCAGGCTGACCTTTACATTTCCTGCACGTCTTCGCTCTCTCTTTTTCTCTGTAGCGTTTGCTTCATCCTGTTTTGCTTCCTTTGCTTCCACCTGGCTTTCAGCTACACGCTCCTTGGAGATCATCTGAATCTTTATTTTGCCAAGGCTGTTTCTGGAAGGCAGCCTCAGCAGTCTCGACGGCCTCCAGCTTCATTTTGTCGTCCTGGGAGCTTTCCTGTGTTGCCTTCCTGATTTTGCATTCCTGACGTCTTTTCATTGTCAGACTGCTTTTTAAGATCAGGGAAGGCCAAAAAACAACAAAATGGAAATATTTCCAAACAAACATGATGAAGAAACAATCACAACCAAAGAGAGGCTTTTCTTTCACTGCTCATGAGGACAGAAAGCACCACTCTCATACTGGGATTGCTTCATACTTTTTTCCTTCATGATTATATCATCTATCATTCACACTCCAATGGATGCATCTAAGAGCCACCGGGGGTTAGTTCTTGATTGTCTGGAGCAGGCAGGAATCAAACTACCAACCGTTTCAATAAGTAGATGACCTGCTGAGCTACAGCCCCTCTTTAGTCAGAGTGTGCTGAACACAAAGAGCTTTTATAATCAGGCACTCGAGTCTGAACAAGCTCAGCTGGTTTTGAACTGCAAATGAGAAAGTACACTCCCTGGTGCTTTGTTGTACTGGGTTGGACGCTCTTTTTAAAACTGCCTTAATTCTGAGATTGACATCTGGTGACTGTGGAGGCCAGTTTGATTTATGTGGCACCAAACCACAGCGACAGTCATCTTAAGGCATTTTGAGTGCAGCGAACTCATCGTCATGTTCAAGTTTGAGATGATCTGAGCTCTGTGGCGTGCTGCGTTATCCTGCTGGATGGAGCGTACAGGGATGGACAACAACACTCAGGTAGGCTGAGGTGTGTGCTAAACTGGACTAAGGAGGTCAAAGGTGAGCCAAGAAAAGATCCCCCACACCATTACAGCACCAGTCTGCACTGCTGATGCCAGGCGGGACCCTGGATCTGAATCCCAGCATATGAGACCACAGTCAAAGTCACTTAAGCTGACCTCAGTCTGATTCTCAGTTTATGTGTTCATGCATAAATGCTGTTGTGCACCGTCCTGCCACGTGATTGGCCGATTAGATGATTTGCATCATTGAGCAGCTGAACCTGAGCTGCACTGAGCAGCTCCATCAGTGGCGGCCTGCGGCACCCACGATGTTTCCTCCCTACTGCTGTCAGACTCTACAACATGGTCTCTGCAGAGGACCACACACACGCACACACACACAACCCATACACAACTGTAACTGTCTCCCTGATCTGCAACTTCCCAAGTGTTTCATTCTGTTTGTATAGTACTTATTCTATTGTATATACAGTATTATTTTATTCTATTCCATTGTTTGTTTGTTTTTCTAAATTTTTGCTGCTCTCAGCTTGTACTTTCTGCTGTGACCAATAAAGGTTTATCTTATCTTATTTTAACCTAAAAATAGTGGCGTGTGTGTGTGTGTGTGTGTGTGTGTGTGTGTGTGTGTGCGCGCGTGTGTGTGCATGTGTGTGTGTGTGTGTGTCTGTCCCAGAATAGTAAAGTTAAACCAGGCTGATAATTCATGAGCTCATCCTTTTGCTTTTTCATCATCATCACTGAGCTGCGGCGAGAAAACAGAGCAGCGAGCGTCTCTGATAAAAGATGAGCCATCATCAGATCTTCAGTCAGGGGGTGTGCCTCGCAGTAACTGCATCATTCTCAGCTGTCAAACGGTTTTCGGCGCCCTGCGGCGTTCTGCTTCGACGGATCCACTCTGACACTCGCAGTGACGCTGATGGCTGCTTCTGACGCTCTGCTTTTAAGGTGGCCCCGTGTCACCATGGATACAGTTTCTCTCTCCATCGTCTGACAGGTTTCACACGACGCTGAAGCTGCTTTACAGCTTTATCAACAATCATTCATCTAAAAGTTGCATAACCATCAGGATTCCAGTATCATTTTATCCAGTAACCTCTATATTCTTTAACGAAGCGTATATTCGACCTGATAGACTGCTGCACAGCCGGCTGCTGTGTTTAATAACTGTGCTTCATTGTTTGCTGTGACGCGGCTGAAAAGAGGCATCACTTGTTTGTGTTTTGCTCATCAGTGAATTACTTTTCAACTTTACTTTCCAAAGTCGTCAGCTCGCTGTCGCACACATCTGATGAGTCACACAGATGGCTCGACTCATTATTTGCAACAGTGGCTCCCAGACTCTGGAAGTCTTAGATCTTTGTGATCATTTTTTAAAAGCAGCTACAAACTCATCTTCTAAACTTGCTGTTGGTAAGTTTGTGTCCTTGTGTTTTCAGTATGTGTTAATTAAATACTTTAATTCTTTTCTTGAAACACATTTCAAGAGAAACATCAAAGGAGGACGTTTTAATCAGAGTATGGCATCGGGTCAGTTAAACTTCTGGGATATTGATCTGGTCAGTTAAGCATCAGAGGGGATGTTCATCACTTTCAGCTGCTTTGGTGTTCATGAAATTACAACAGGAGCTCTAGAGGGGCAACAACGAGACAACCCCCAAACCAGGAATGGTTTTACAGGTGGAGGATCACATTTATCCCTCCTCATTTATTCTGTGTCACTGCTGGTAGCACGAGGCCACACGTGGACCCCAGCGTGGATCTCAGGCATGGCACATGGAGTGCTGTCTCCCAGCAGAGATGCAAGAGCATGGAGGAGGTTCCAGGAGACAGACAGTTTCTCTAGGAGAGCTGGACAGGGCCATAGGAGGCCCTTAACCCGTCACCCATCTGCTCCTTTGTGCAAGGAGGAGTAGGATGAGCGATTCCAGTGCTACAAAATGACCTCCAGCAGGCTGCTGATGTGAACATCTCTGACCAACCACACACTTAAGACGGGGGTCACTGCCCGACACTGTGGCGTCTGATTGGTGTTTGATGTTGAATACCAGAACTGGTAGGCCCACCAGTGGACACCTGTGCCCTTCACAGATGAGAGCAGGTTCACCTGAGCACCTACCATAGACGTGCTGTTCTGATCACCTCGGGGACATTATGTTTCGATCCATCCGACACCACCAGGGTGCACCTCAGACTGTCCAGGAGCTCGGCGACGCCCTGGTTCAGATGTGGGAGGAGTTTCCCCAAGAGTCATGTTTTTGATTTTACCCCCCGCAGGTTTATCATTTTCCTTTTCATCGATGAAGCATCCTTTAGTTCACAACACATGACCAGGTGTCCAGCATGATTACATCCGTGACGCTGACATTTGATGTTTCTGTGAGTGTCATGGACCCGAACTGGACACGAAGAGGGGGACAGTGTTGGTGCGACGTCCAACATCATCAACACTCTCAGTCATTAGAAAGAATCGCAGGCAGAAAGAGCTGTGCTCTTTATCCCACGTCGGTGTAATTAACTGCAATCTGAGCAGAAAATACAGTCATCACTGCCAGCTGATGAAGAGCTCTGCGTCTGAGCATTTGTGCCTAATGGCTGCTGCTTTTTAAAGCTGAGCGACAGTCGATGTTTTCCACCAGCTTCATTTCAAGAGCTCATTGTCTGCTAATGGAGTCAAAGCAGTGGCGAGGACGCGAGTGGAGATGCAATCACATCGGCGTTCTCACTTCATGACATCACGTTCTCCTCAGCAGAGCAGCAGCAGCAAACTCAGACCCAGGACTCCTGTCTCTGGCCTCCCTGCTGCCTCTTAACCTGTTTATGTCTCGTCCATTTCAGCTTCATCAGGGACGAACACCATCCACTCTCTTTTTTAACTTTTTTTTTAAGCCACACAGGAAACGATGGAAGACGGGAAGGAGATGTGAGTGTGGTCCGGAGCAGGTCCTCGGCTGAACTCAGATGTGTGCTCTGCATGTACGTGGAGTGCATCTGAAGTATGCCGCCATCAGGAAGCCTCCGGGGAGCCCCTACTTTAAAATATTGTTCCACTGAAAACCTGAAAATTAACATCCGCCGGCTGTTGGCCCAGACGGGGGGAGTTTGAAGTGTTTTTATGATGGCAGAAAGTTTGGTTTAAAATAAACCCTAAAAATGAAAATGCGGTCCTCCTTCAAACCCGAGGAGAACATTCTGCTTCCCTGCAGACTGGGAGGGTCTGACGACTGTGCGATGGTAACGTGCTGGCACTGACTAATGACTAACAAACACACGTGACAGCAGATTAGAACTGGACATCGCATCGCTAACTGAAATGCAAATTCCCATGATGACGCAGCGTACGGCAGGGCTTCCTCTGTTTACAGACTCAACAGGTTTGAGCTGTAAAATCTAAAGTGCAGTGCCTCGAGCACTGAAAATAACCTGCTCCACACCAGGTTACATGTGTTACCATGGTGATCTGTCCAGGTAAACAGAGAGCCACCTTTCTGACACTGAACACAATACATCTTGCTAACCCATTATGGTTGCTTCATACTACATCCCTGAGGTTTGGAAAGATTACAGCACTTTTATGGCAGACAGGAACTGTGCTTTAAAAGTTCCAGAAAGCAGTTTAGTGAAAGCAGAGTTTGTTTAGTCTGCGATGAGGGAAGCCAACCTGCACGCTCCATTTTTATCTCCATGTTGTCCGTGTGGTTGCAGCTGAATAACTGGGTTTAATAATGAAATATGGAAATACGTAACAGCTCGATGTGTCGTGGGTCTTCAGTTTCTGATTTGTGACTTCGATGGTTCCTGTTTGAATGTTGTTTCTGTGTCTTTTGTAATCGCGGTTCTCCACTCCAGTTTGCCATTCGTTCTCTTCCCTCAGTGTTCCCTTTGTTTATCTCATGTATTGATCTGTGGTCCACATTCAGTTACAGTTTAATTTGATAGTCTTACGTCTCTCCTGCTTTGTGTCTTGTTTTACTGCCCTTGTCTTGCAGTGCCTGATAGCTTCAGCTGTGTTCCCCATCTGTTCCCTCTGCCCGCGTTATCTTGTGTGTCATCGTGAACTGCACGGGTGTCAAACAGTAGATTATTAGCAAGACTCTGTAGAACCTGACTGCATGCTGAGGTGGTGATTCAGCCATTTGATTCATGTTACAGCAGCTCATGAGTGAATGAACACGGTGCAATAAAAGTACACTTTTCCAAACACTTTACTTCACTTTTATTTACTTGAGTAGAGTTAGGGGTTGTCACCTCAGCTTGCACTCAAGTTCTACAGAGTCTTACTAACAACCTGCTGATTTTATCCAGGTGTGTTGCAGCAGGGACACCTGGAAAAGTCTCAGCACAGTGGCCCTCGAGGACTGGAGTTTGACATCGATGCTCTGGATACACTGAATGTAAACTTTGGAGAATATTTAGGGAAGATCACACACAGACAGAGACAACGAGCAGCAGAAGCTAATAAATCCAGTAATGATTCAGAAATGGATGGAGGCTGGGAACGCAGGTGGAATAATTAGGGAAACGAGGACTAAGTAAGTAAAACTAAATACAGAGCACAAGAGACGTGAGGCCATTGAATATAAAACACATTTAACACAGAGACAGCAGCTCGAAAACAAGAAAATCCTAAAATGAGTGGACTATAAGTCTATCACTGCCAGGATATCTTTGTGTTACCTGAATCCACTTACCCTAAGACTGGTGATAGAAAACTGGTTATCAGCTCCTTAAGTTAACTCAGGGTTTCACCTGCACAGTCACATGACAGGGTGGTGTTAGCATCTGCTGACCAATCAGATCAGATGATTTGTCTTCTACAGAATATGATCGCTGCGAGCGTCTCCTGCTCCACAGACTTTAAATGGTGTTTAAAAAATCTAACTGTAAAATACAGCAGTGTTTTAAAAAGAACATTAATCTGCTGATTTATCACACTTTGGCTAAATATTAGAACTCGGAGACTTTAGCTTCAAGCTTTGATGTTTAAATAGATCCAGGCACACGTGGAAATCACTGCAGCTGGTCACACTGAAATTAATTTGACTGACTGAACAGGTATTCTTGGTGTGTTTGTTTCCATCAGTGTGAAACAGACTCAGAATCAGCAGATTAACACATGCACAGTTTGAGTTCAGTGGTTTTAGTGAAGTACAGCTCAACATTTTACACACATAAAACAAATTCGCCCAATAGAGACTCTACGAACACGCTGTAAATATGAAAATCAGACAGAAACAAACCACTTGCTCCCAACAGTTTGAGTTTCATTCCCTCAGCTGCAGATTCTGACCTGTTTAAGTGTTTGGGAGTAAATATCAAATCAGAATTCAAATATGGTACACATGAGGTCAGCAAGTATAGTGTAAATGTTATCTTTTATGATCAGATATCAGTGTGTATTACTGATGCTCTTCAGGGTAGAACAGCCACTCCTGCTCTCCCCGCAGAGGTCGAAGTAAGGAGTGAAGTACCTTTGACCTGGGTTTACTCTGAGGTTACCTGGATCAGACCAAATCCTGCTTCAAGGAATTCAGTGATTTAAGAATGTACTGTCTTTCTGCAAGTAGAGATGGATTAAAGCAATACTAAAAAGGCACTTAACAAAAGTATGCTGACATAATATGAATAGAAAATACTGCTGACTACCATCGGCTACTGTAGGAACAACAAAAAGCACCGCTGCGGCGCTGTGTCGGTGCGTGCCGCCATCTTTATTTCAGGCCTCAGAACAAGAGACACTAACAGAAGCCTGCCAAAGAAATGCAAACTAAAGCTCTGCGATTATGAAGCACAGCAAACTAAGAAAAATGGATATAATTCTCCACATCACTCTGTGTTCCCTCACAGATCTGGTTCCCTGTTTAAACGCAGCGAGCGCTGCACAGCAAATCAACGACTAACAAATCATTCGGCGCCACAGGCCCGCCGAGCCGAGCCGGCACGCCGACAACATTTAAGACGCAAATGATTTTGATGAACATGGCGGTCCACAGTGACACCCACTCGTGTTCGCCGCTCCACTGCTCGGTTTGACCGTCCATCCCACAGGCTGCTCGGTGTCCTGCTGTTCGCTTCCCTGCAGCTTCAGAGTGACAACAGGGAGAAGAAAGGAAGTTTAACTAACCTTAAACTGAGCAGAAAACCTGCGCTGAATGCAATGAGTTATGAACAAGGGTCTGTCACTATATTATGTTTCAGGCCTTTTTCACCAAATACTATAAAGCTGAGACGTTAATAAATGTTAATCCTGTGGATTAAAGAGTTGGTAAAAACACTGAAATATGGGTTTCCCTCTAAATGTCACGGCTTAATTCATCATCACTCCCTCACCTTAAAGGTAATCTAAGGCACGTGAGCCCTGAGTTATCCCGTCTAAGCTGTCGCCGTGGGAGACACAAACTCAGATGATTGATTTTTTGTTTTCCTATCCAGGCTTTAATTTCTTTTATCAAGCGTGATTTAACGAAGGACGACTTAAGCAGAGAGAACCTGAGCTCTGCAGAGCGATGGGCAGCACATCCTCAAACACAATAAAAAAACTTCTTCAGCTGCTCGACACTGAACTGAACACTGCAGAGAGACGTGTGAAAGTGAGGAGGCTGGTGAAAGCCTCCGCTGTGAGTGTGCAGTGGGCCGTGAACCCTGAGCTGAGCACGAGCCTCACACGCAGACTGGATCTGCTCCGTATGGCCGAGGGCACCGTTTCAAACAACAAACTCCGGCTGACATGGGGAGCATCGGGAAAACATGCATGAGTAGAAGAAGCAGCTAGCTGTGGCTGAAGGTGGTGCTGTACCTAAAGTTGCAGTTCCACTGAGGTTCAGCAGGGGCAGCAGCGAGTCAGTCTCGTATGTTTAAACTTTATGGCAGAAATAAACACGTTTACAGCCGGACACACAAACTGGTTTGGTCTCTGTGGAAAACCTCCCTCTTCATAACACCTGTATCGCCTGTTTAAAGCTTAAAGTTTGCATTATTAGGGGCGTGGCCTCTTTCACAGGTGGTAGTAGTGACACAGATGTGTGCTAGCTGTCTGCTAGGCTTCACCTCAGCTAAGCTTGGCTAAATAAATATGGAAACATGTCACAGTCCATCAACACGAAGCAGAAGTGGGGCTCACGTATTAATTGATATCAGGAATGTTTTCTACTCATTTCAACTTCTGTGCTTTTATTCTTGGACTTCACTAAAGTGGATTTGCATCATTCACAGTCCTAAATAATCCCTTATCCCAAACTAAACCCTGATATGTGTAAAACAAGCCATTTTCCCACTTCTACATTGAGTAGATTTGGTTCCCATTAGTAGAAACCTGCCTGGAGAGCTGCTAAAGATGATAAATGGAGGAGGATTTAATATCAATCAGCTCCCTGAGAGTTCAGCTGAGGACCATGATGTTTGTTTAAATGTGTGTATTTATGGAAATCTGCCGTTGCATATTGAGTTTTTTAAATTCGCTTGACCTGGTTTTGAATTCCGAGCGCACGTCTGCCAATTGTTTGGAGTTTCTTGGTGATGTGCCCGATCTCTTTTATGTTTTCACGCTTTCTTCTGTTTTTTAAATGAAAGCCACTTTCAAATATATATTTATCTTCAAACAACCTGCCAAGATCTTAATGTCTGTGTTCTTCTATCAGCGCCAGCAGGAGCTCCAGCAGCATCTCACAGAAACAGTTTTCCTGGCAGAGCAGGAGGACAGGTCTGACTAACGCTCAGGGCTTTTTATTTATTTTGAGCCGGCAGAAAGAACTTGATCACTTCTTCTAACAAGTTTTCATGTAGCCCCTTCACACATCGGGCTCACAGTGAGTCATCCACAGATCCACCTCATATGATAATGTCATCCACATAATGTGTTAGTGGTGTAACTGAGGCCCGAGTCCCAGAAGCAGCCCAGATTAGGCCCAAACATGTCTGCCATCATGTGAAAAACAACGTTTCAAAGGGAGATCTCTCTATAGAGAACATGAACATGTTGGCACGGCATAGGTTTGCAAACAAACACCTCATACAGCCGTCAGGGCGGTGGAGGAGGGATGATGATCTGAGTGGACCATGAGCTCCTCTGTAGAGTCAGTGTGAGGCCGTGTGTCCCACAGCTGGAGCTTGGACCAAACCGGGTCATCAACCGGACAAAGATCCAAGCACAGCAGCAGATCTGCAACAGAACGACTGAAGGAGAGAAGAATGGAGCTGCTGCAGAGCTCAGAGAGCTGTGCATGAACGAATGCTGCAAACCTCAATGAGGGGAAGCAACCAACACTCCTCTACAGTGATGAGACAGACCGATAAAGTCACACAGAAACCATCGCTGCAGGCTTTAGCTGCGAAAGAGGTCTAGATCTATAAAGATCTAGACCTCTATATAGATCTATAAACGCAGGCGATTTACAAAAGTTACAGCGTTCTGGACACAAATAAAGTCGATTGATTATTTACTGACGAGGAGGAAAGAGCTGCCTGCTGCAGTCTGGGCTGAACTGAAGCCAATTTCTCCACAGGAGGATTATCAGGAAGTGCAATGACATCACTTCAGTCCCCTCTGCCTGCTTTCCTGGTGAGGGAACATTTTCTGATGCAGTCATGCACAATGTGTAAGACATGTAGCATAAGTGATGAGAGAGCCCAGAGTCCTGGTCACGGTGTCAGATCAGTTGATCAGAGTTTTCATCACTGTCATGACATCGTGTTGAATCATATTAGCCCACATGGGAAAGATTTTAGCAGCGATGGCATCCTCTCCTGCCTCCTCCTCAGGTACTGGATAAAAGCCAGACCTTTAAAAGCATCTCTCCAGCAGTGTGAGCCAATGACAACGTTGGCCATCGTCTTAATGCGTGAACAGACTACAAACGTCTGTGTGACAGCAGATGGATAAAAAATAAAGATTTAGCTAACAGTGTGATATAACCCGTCTGCTCCAACATGTATTGATAACTGCACCTGTTTTATTTCTGTCCTCTGAGGGAAATGAGAACGCCAGAGAGCAGGTGGGTCAGTTTAACTGTGACAGTGAATCCTGAGTGGAAATGAGAGCCTGGAGCGAAGCTTCCAAGCAGACAGGATTTGTGCAGGATTCTGCTGATCCGTGGGGGAGCTGAGGCTCGCTCTCACACTCAGCTCTGCTGCTGCTGTCTCTGCATTTGAGCTTTTGTACAAAATCTCTGGGTTTGATCTCCGCTGCAGTGTGGAGACCTCATTATGTGATGCGCTTCTGCTATCGCATTCATGCCGGGCTCGAACTATAAACATCATTAAAGCCAAAGCTGGGAGCCGAAGGGGGAAAAGTCAGTGAACAAGCAGAACTCATCGTGCTAGGCGAGACAGCCTGCATGTGCAGTTCTTGTTTCAGATCAGCATTCCCAGTTTGATCCTCCGTGTTTGCAGTTTGAGCCACACTGAAGGCATACATCTGTTTCCTTTAGTGCAGACGTGGTATTGTTCCAGCGTTCACAGCACCTGCTGTAACCACAGGCTGGATAGAGGAAGGACGTAGCCACAGGTTTGGTTTGTGAAGTCTCAAAATGAGACATTTGACTGCAGACGTGTTCGTTTCAGCCCCATTTCTACAAAATTAGTTCAGTTCAGTTTAAACAGCACCAAATCACAGCAGCAGTTGATGCTCAGGGTGATTTAAACTCTGAGGTAAAGACCCTAAAATAAAACCCCAGCAATCCTGTGACCCTCGTATGAGCAAGAATCTCCAACATGGATTCTGAATCATCTCGCCAAACTCCCGGCTCACTGTTTCCACCTGCTTGCAGAGTCCCTGGTGTGGTCCCTGTCAGAGCTGACCTCTCCAAACCACAGACTACACTGGACAATGGGAGCGATGTGCTTTGGTGTCTGCACTCTGACCCTCTGGAGTTGATGCCAGTGCTTGGAGCCCGGGATGAAAGTGTTCGGTGATGAGAGTAACAGTAAGATTGTTATGGACATTACCATCAGATTAGTGCGTGCAGAGTAACAAAAACATGTAATTTATGTGTAATTCATTGTAATCTTACAGCTGTTATGTTATGTTATCAGGAACACTGACTGAGTCTGGACTGTGTGTTCAGTCTGGCTGACAGTCACCTTTGCTCCTTATAGAGTTTGGCACCTTGAATCTGATATGTGAAACCCTTTAAATGATGATAATAATGATGGTTTGGGGCTGGAGTGTCAGAAGTCTGTGATTTGTGTGTTACATCTGTTTCTTTTATGTAACAAAGAATGACAAGAGTATACTGAGCTGGTTGGCACAGTTTGGGGAGCTGAGGCTGAACACTAAATCGAATCCTTTGTTAGACCAGAACAAAGCACACATCAGTCTGAAACAGAAACAAGCAGAGCTGTAATTTCACACCATTGTGTACAGTCCATTAGTAGCTGTAAGGATGATTCATGCAGTGGGACAGATTGATTATGAATGTTTCATAATCACTGGCACATAATTGGCTTAAAGCAAGAAGAGACCGTCCTGCGGTGCAGGGTGCCGTAAACGCTCGTGACCCGGCTCTTTAATCAATAATATTCTGATAGTTTGTTTTTTCTGTTTTCCTTTTGCAGCAATCTGCATCCAAAGATTAAAATCCAGGAATCAACAGTCAAGTGACACAATCTGCAGCGATGCACGGGGTCAGCATGTAGACACATGTGAGAGTGGAGATTAGAGGAACAGCATCCGTCTAGTTTTAGACGCGTTACACGCCGACCCGAGGACGGAGCTGTCAGAGTATCGTCACGGCACTCAGTGATGGGGTCTGACACAGCTGCTCCTGTGCTGCCTTCAGTTTGTTGTGGAGATCGTTGGTGTCCAGGTTTTATCCTTTATATATAGAGACAGTCAGTAGAGTTCATTTAAACTGGCTGGTTCCTGGTGCAGACCCAGCTTTTAGGCGTAGTCCACAAACCTTCATGCCAGCCTGCTTTATCCACTCCAGAACCAGAGCTGATGTGTTTGGAACGACTGACACCGACTGTGTCCAAGTTTTAACCATCGGGCTGCCGTGTGGGGAGTTGTGGCGTTGTGGCCCTGGCCATTGTTGGGTCTGCGCTTAGCAGGCCCGCTGGTTCAGACTCACCCGTGGACAAAGCAAGACAAACAGCTTAACCGGTTTTTACTTGCTAGCAAGTAAAAATCAGGCTCTAGGAGCTGAAAGCTCCTCACCTGTTTCCCAGCCGAGTTCGACTCCCAGTCTTCCCTGCAGCCTTTTATTCAACGCCCATTGTAACCCCCCCTGTGGTGCGTCATAAAACTAAGGCACTGAGTGTGTGTGTGTATGTGCGAGCACATGTGGGTGCCTGTATGTGTGTGCGTGTGTGTGTGTCTCTATATATGTGACTTCCTGCTGGTCATAAAAGTCATCTCCCCTCACCCTGTATATGGCTCAACCCCTCTTTAACGGTCTCATCATACACTAACACAGGTGAGCTCACAAATGGCAAGAAGTAAAACATCCTCACTAGATAAGGACACTCAGAACCTTACATGCAATGTCTGCAGTTAAACACTATAACCAATTGAACCCCCCTTTTGAACTAAGGCTGACAAGTTTAAGTACAATAATGGCAACATTTAACAATTGTATGGGCAGAAATCTGTGCCATCAGAAACTGAATTTGAATAAGTTAAATTTGAATTTGAATTGTAACTTGAATAAATGCTTTTGAAAACTGAATTTGAGACCCCTACAGTAGGGAAACATGCAAAACGCTGTCCAAACCTTTGTATTTGAGCTTTATTTATGTCTTACACAGCATCCCAACTCTTTAGCTAACTTAATAACTTCAGCTAAAGTGAATAGTTAGTCTAATTCATTAGTGCAGCATTACTGGATCACCTCTGTTTGAAGTGATATGATATGTGACTATCACTGTGTTTAACTATCATAATAATTCTTAGGGTACTGAGTGCATGCTTAATTAGTTGGGTTTTTTTAAACATACTGCTCCATTGCTATGTTTGACAGGCTGAAGTTGTCGGGTCACCTCCTAAATCGACCATCTTTTACAGGTGTTTTGTGCCAGAAATGGAGTGTCCACTGAAGACTGAAGATACTGAATCTCTACGCCGTGCCATTGATCCCTCCTGTGCCTTCATCTAGACAAGAGACATTAACTTAACCACTCTCACATGCTCTGTACCTACATCACCTTCCCTGACAGTCGTATCTTGGCTCATCTGAGGGTGAAATTATAAGAATGTGTTATTTTGCAAAGTGCTCTCTAGGGTTCCTAAATAAAATATGGCATTGAGGTCATTTCTTTTGAATTAATCCCTTCTTCTGAAATATAAGAACCTCTCCTGGTTTTAATGGCACTTTGGATTTCCTTTCTGTTCCACTCCCAACCCCAAATAGATGCTGACACAGTAACATGGAAGAGGGAAAGAAGTTGGAAAGGACTTCTACAAATAAACCTAATGCCTAACAATGAAAAATGTAAAATAAGAACAATAATAATAATAAAGATAAAAGATGAAGTAACAAGTTTTTAGTTTTTTGTTTATTCCAAATGATCATCCAGATGTCTGTGACATGTGATGACAAACACCATAATGGAAGGCCTTTGTCATCACATGCTTAAACTCATATATTTTTGCATATGCTGAACAGGCAGTCAGACATGCTGTAACTGTGGGGTAGAAAACTGCATGAACACCATACGGCAGGGGTCTCAAACTCCAGTCCTCGAGGGCCGGTGTCATGCAGCTTTTCCATGTGTCCCTGGTGCAACACACCTGAATACAATTAGTAGGTCATTAGCAAGAGTATAGAACTTGACTGCATGCTGAGGTGGTGATTCAGCCATTTGATTCATGTTACAGCAGCTCATGAGTGAATGAACATGGTGCAATAAAAGTATTTTAGAAGTATATGTTTCCAAATACATATGTTTACTTAAATTTACTTGAGTAGGTAGGGTTAGAGGTTGCCACCTCAGCATGCAGTCAAGTTCTATACTCTTGCTAATGACCTACTAATTGTATTCAGGTGTGTTGCACCAGGGACACATGGAAAAGCTGCATGACACCGGCCCTCGAGGACTGGAGTTTGAGACCCCTGTCATACGGAATATGACAGGTGTGGTTGAACTGCATGAAGACTCTGAAGTTTCTCTTCTGGCAGGACAGGAATGTAGCCTTGTCCTGTGAGCCACCGTAAGGATGTACTTGGAGTAGAACTGGACTGTCACCGGCCTCAGGCTCTTCACCTTTTCAAAGACAAAGCAGTCATTTAGATAAAATATTAGATATTGTTTATCTGTAAATGCACAAAGCGAATTTAGAAATGTAATTATTGTCAAGAGTGAAAAAGCACTGATAGTGTAATCTACAGCTGTGGCCAAACGTTTAGAGAATGAGAAGTGTTGTTTGTTTATTTACAAAGTTTGCTGTTTCAGTGATAGTTGTATATCATATTATATCACTTCAAACGGAGGTGATCCAGTAATGCTGCACTAATGAATTAGACTAACTATTCACTTTAGCTAAAGTTATTAAGTTAGCTAAAGAGTTGGGATGCTGTGTAAGACATAAATAAAGCTCAAATACAAAGGTTTGGACAGCGTTTTGCATGTTTCCTTACTGTAGGGGTCTCTGCAAGCATACAGGGCTCTGACAGGGTACAAGATGACAACTTAGGATTTCTACTAGACACAGTCGATCATATTTGTTTGTCAAAGCTGAATCCAGGGCAAACTAGGCTAAATTAGCGTTTTTAGCTATCAGCTACAATAAGCATAAAAGTTACTGTACGGCTATCAATTGTTAACATGACGCTTGTTCTTATACATGTAATACATTTATTACCAACCTGAGAGTTTATCCGCTGGTCATTCGACATGACGAATGACTTCTGAAGTCTTAATTCAGCTCAAGACGCTGTAGATTCCCGTCAGTAACACTTTCGGTCCGCTAGTAAAGAGTAGTTCTATTAATCTGCGCTCGTTTACTCTTGAACCGGAACCGGATGTAAGTTCCAAAAAACTGAATTTTGGAACTGAAACTGAATGGTGAGAGTGAAACTGAAATTATTCGAGAGCTGAATTTTTAAAGGATAAAATGCAGTTTCAAAGCAAATGAATTCATTTTCAATATATAAAATTCAATTTCAATTTAGTGACGATCATTTTCAAACCATAAATTCAATTTCAAATTAGACTAATTCAAATTCAGTTTTCAAAAGCATTTATTCAAGTTACAATTCAGATTCAATCCGAGCAATTCAAATTCAAATTTAACTTATTCAAATTCAGTTTCTGATGGCACAGATTTCTGCCCATACAATTCACTCAGCCATATTTTGGATCACAGCGTCTGGATTCTGTGTGTGTCCTGTGCCTTTAAGAGTCTCTGCAGGTCTTTCCTGATTGGAGAGCTGGCAGCTGCTGATTGGCTTATATCATCACGTGGCAGTTTTAAAAACCCGCTCCAGCAGCAAAACGTCCTCGGCCTCCACCTGTGATACACTTTCGTGTGTGACTTTAGAGAATCATTACGTGTTGTATATAGTGTGTAGATACTTTCACTTGTAAATAAATGCTGAAGCAGAAAGGATGAACTGCCTTATTCTCTTATCCTGTTTATTCCTTCAGGGAGTTTGGGGTAGCGTTTGTCTTTTGTGTCACACAGGGTTTAGGAGCGCCTACCTTTTTGGAATACCATGTTCAGCTTTTTTGGTGAACCTATGTGTTTGTTCCTGTATTTTCATGCCCATCGATGGACTAGCGTTCGTGTTGGCAGCAGTTTTGTTTTGGATGCTGCGTCCTTGTCATTTTATGGCCTGTGCTTTTTTCCCTGTAATGCTGTTTCGACTGTTATTCAGTGTTTCTGTGTCACAGAGTCGTTCGGTCCCGCTCTATTCTTAATCTGTGATTTCAGTGAATGCACTGTTTTTATGGCAGTTTGTGTATGAGCAGTGTCAACACATCACAGTCTGCAGCAAATTTGTTTGCAAAGGCACTGATTGGTTAAGATTTGTTCTTTTCTGTTTCCTCATCTCATTTATTAATTTTATTTGGATGCCCGTGTTGCTCAGAGAGGAAATAATTAGTACGTCGGAAACATAAATTTCCCTGCAAACACTGATTGAAATTATTTGACTTCAGCGTGAGACTAACGTTGTTTGTCCCACGTTTGATCTGGAGTAATTTGTCTCAATTAAGTCAGACGGTTCAAAATGACTGTTTTTAAACAGAAAGCACATCTTTGTGCAATCATGAATCTATTCTCCGCAGCATGCATTATTGATTGTGTATGATGTGACTCATCCATAAACAGTGTGAGTTTAATGAGCTGAACTTTAAGTCATCCCTGTGGGGAAAACAGCTTAACGGCACTGATAAGAGGCCGCGCTTAGAAACCCGACAATACGACAAGCTGACGAGAGATTAAACCCCCGCTTCGGTCCAAAATGTCAGCACATGTAAGGTCACAACATCAGGCCTGAACTCTACACTCAAGAGTCAGAAATGACAACAGAGCTGCTGATAAGGTCACAGCTAACCGAGTTTGTCTCCTCTTGATTTCATTATTTCCTCTCAGTAAACACTTTGTGTGCAGACGCAGAGCCCTCCCACAGAATAATGAACCATAAACCAACTCATCACCATCATCATATCTCTTCTTTTCATATCCAGGAGCTTTGCACTGTTCTTAATGCTCCCTGAGGTCAGATGCATCTCTCCATTCATCCACTTTTTAAGCGTTTATCCCAACAGGTCCACAGCAGATTAAATAAAACGCAGAATAAAGTTTGTCACCACATAAAAAGCTACAGCTCGCCCAACTTTGACAAATACCTCCCAGCTTCCAACACTTTCCTGCTTCGATCGGTATCGACTCACCGTGCTGCTCCCTGCCTGCCTCGTGTTTTCTGTCCTGAGCTCGATCGGCTACACTGATTTTTTTCTTCTCTGAAAGAAAAGTTGTCAACAGGAGAATAACTGCAGCTCTGCAACAGCTGAGAGCTTAGACGCAGAATGGCATCGAGCCTTTGAAGGACGGGGAACAGAAACAGTCATTTAGTCACTTTGTGGGCTCTGTGGCTGTCACCATGGTTACATCGATGCTTCTAGATGAGACTCAGGATCTCAATGAGAGCAACCCCAGGATTTTGTAAATGAAACCGAAACATCTCAGGTTTAGGAGCTGCTCTGAGCTACAGCTCGAGACAGAAGATCCAGTAAAGACAGTAGCTGAGGTCAAGCATCCAAAGTAAGAGTCCACAAGAGAGGTGAAGAAGAGAGCACGCAGGGTGGAGTGGGACCTGCTGTGACAGTTTCCACATTTCCAGAGGAGGGAAAAGGATATATGGGACAAATGATGATGAAGATGGAGTTGTCAGGCAGGAGGAGAAGAGGAAGAACTCAGAGGAGGTTCGTGGATGTAGTGAAGGAGGACATGCAGAGGGTCAGAGCAACAGAGGAGGATGCTGGGATAGGAGGAGCCCAAAAAGAAAGTGTGGAGACGTCTGTTACTTTGTGGACTGAAGGCCACAGTGCAGGTCGCTCTCTGTGCTTCTGAAAAAAAACACCATACTTTAATCAGTGCCTGTGTGTGTGTGTGTGTGTGTGTGTGCAGAATAAGCTTCAGCAGTTGTGCAGAGAGAGCAGTGAGGTGTGATTGGAGTGGATGCCTGCTCTCTGCCTTTCTGTCTCCAAGTGTTAAAGCAGCAGACACAGCGGGGTCTCTGCCTTTGATGAAAGCAATCAGACTAATGATTACTGCTGCAAATAACACACGGGCCTATAATAGAGCCAGAGAACATAATCATGTCACTGATCTGCTGCAGGGAAATGAAGTGGGCAGCAGCAGACGGTCAGATGTTGGAGGCGGCGCTGTCACAAATGTGGTCTATGAAAATGGAAATTTAGTGGATTCACACGTTCATGCATTTTCTTAGTATGGACATGAACTATGTTGCAGAAATACCTGATTTTAGTGATGTTTGTTACTAAAATTAAATGTGGGGAAAGGTAGGTTGACCATATTTTGATTTCCAAAAAAGAGGACACTTGGCTCAGTCATGAAGAACTTGCTTAAAGAAACATATTTAACATATTTGAATGATGCCTTCTCAGTGCGGTTAATGAATTGTGAAATAAAATATGTCATATAGGCTTTTACAAGTCAACAAGTGCAAAAAAAAATAACTTAAAAACCTCTGGAATTAAATAATGGTACAGAAATAATGCCTCATCTGCACAAGAAAAATTACCAGTACTGGGTCGGTATGAGGGCTGGACTGGGACAAAAAATGGGCTAGGGCATTTTGACTAGAGACCGGCCCACCAAGTATTATAGGAAAAGCCATAAAGCCTTTGAATGAAAACAAACACTGTTGTGACAGTGATGCACAGTCTTGTTGGTATATGTATGATTTCTATAGGTTGTACATCAGATAAAACCTTTGGTCGTAAGATTCAGATAATTATTTATTAAAAGCGAGACATTTTAAATGAGAGTAAGAAAGAAAAGTATTTCCTTGTCCCCCCCTTTCCCTGTTAATGCCCTACCTGCCCCCCTGGCAACACTTTGCTAGACCCGCCCCTGCACAGTTACCAGCTGTCAGCTACTTAGAAAAGGATCCTGGTGTTATTTGTCTCTCAGAAACAGTTCATAACTTCCCTTCAACTCATTCATGTCACCTAAAAGGTAAACCTGTTTCTCCATCACCTGTTCAGCTCTGATGATTCAGTAAGGACATCTCCTGGTTTCATCTGCATGTTTCCCTCTCACCAGATAACCAAACCGACATCATATCACTATCAGTAACATCACAGCACCCGCCCAGCTGTATAGAAACTCCGTCATGCTAGCTAGTACGCAGTACGAGTTATTGTAACTGACTGTAAAAAGTCAGCATAACGAAAATAAACTCCACCTAAACTTGGTTTATATCTGACCCAGATAGACTGCAGGTCATAACTTCTTACCTGAAGTTCAGTTCACCTGATACTCGGACCGGCGGCCGCCTCGGGTCTCTCCTCCTCCTGCCTCCCCTTCCCTCATCCACCTGCTGGCCTCTGTTGGAGCTCCGCCATAGCCACCACCAAACAACTGAGTTATTTTTAGACATCAGCCAGCATCTGGCCAGTCCACCACCTTTCATTGTTTATACCGTTACAAAAACAACAACAACAACAACAACAACAACAACAACAACAACAACAAAACCATTGGCCCATAAAAATGAAAAATCACCCGGTCCAGCTATGGTCGGTACGAGGGAAATTTCTTTTGCAGTCTGCAAGATGCACTTGCACTTTGGGATCTTTTAAACATCATTAGGCGCATTGCTGCGCGCAGTCAGTCCCGTCTGTGAGTGCAGAACAAGCGCTCACAAAACAGCAGTTTGGGGATGACGTCACAAACATGGGTCCTCTGTCAGAATATAGGAAAATCCGGACATTTTTATCAATCTCGAAAATCACCCGGGAAGCCCCGGATAGAACGTGAAAAGTGGACATGTCCGGGGAAAAGAGGACGGTTGGTCACCCTAGGGAAAGGCGTACATCTGAAAATCTGGATTTTCCCCTAAAAAGTGAAAAAAAAGAAAAAAGAAGAACGTGGTTTTTTAGAATAAACTGACTGCAGGATGCAAACATCTGAGAATAGCGCCACCTCAGACATGCTCTTTGTTGTTTTCCCTAAAGCACGCTGTAGCGGGAGGCTGCGCCACTGCAGACAGCTTTTGACTCGCAGCTCCAGGAGTCTCCTCTCAGCAACTGACTCGCTCAACACATTCATTTCCACATGAGCACATTTTCTTCTCCGGATGTCTCACGGCAAGCCGGCGAGTGATGAAATAAACAGAAACGTCCCGTCTGATTTGTAATCTGGCTCTGGGCACATTGCAGACTTTTTCTGAGGTCTTCTCGAGCTGCTCTGCCCGCTCGAAGCACCTCGTCAGGTTACGAAGATTAACCTGCTGTAATTAAGTTTTAATTAACTATTGTGTTGTGGTCTGTGCTGAGTAAACTGTAACCACGAGGGCTTAAAGAGTGATCCAGTGTCACAAAGCTCACAGAGGCAGCAGTGAGTCTGTCCCACAGACTCCCACCTTCAAAGTTTACAGCCAGACACACAAACTGTTCGGTCTCTGGATCATTTCTTCCTTCATAACATGTTTGCTCACCTGTTTAAACTGTATCAGGGCTTAAAGTTTACATTATTGGGGGTGTGGCCTTTGACAGGTGGCTATAGCTGCTAGCTGTCTGCTAGCGTCCCCTGAACTGGACCTCTGGACTGTGTTTGTGCTGTTGGAGCCTCCATATTTCTGTCCATTCTAGGACTTCATGTGGATGCTACTGAGAACTCTACACTTTTGTCATTTGTGACTCTAAAAAAAAAATATGATGAAGGCAGCAAAAACGCTAACGTTGAAGCTCCAGGATCAGTCGCTGGCTATGTTGGTGGCTGTCATTTCATATAATATATGATCATTAACTTGGTTTAGACCAAAATTTTGCAAAAATCAACATATTTCCATGAACCACAGACTGATGATGTGAAGACGTTTCATCCACACTGTGTGACAAGGCCAACATCGTCGGAGCAAAAATACCAAAACATGACTTTTACTTCAGTTGATGAAACCAGGGTCACTATATTCATCTGCCTGTGTAGGTCCTTGGTCACTCAGGTCATGGTAGTCTAAGAGCCTCCACTATAAGATGTTGACCCCTCATACAGAAGAAGAAAACTCTTGGATAAGAGGTGAAACATCTTCAAACAAACTTCAAGAAGGTGAGAGCCGTTATCCACACATTCCCAGGTGCATTCCCGATGAACCAAAATTACTCCAAGAGTGCATCGACGACTCATTCAGGAAGTCACAGAAGAATCCAGAACAACATCTAAAGACCT
The DNA here is from genome assembly GCF_013358895.1 of Oreochromis aureus. Taxonomy (NCBI): domain Eukaryota; kingdom Metazoa; phylum Chordata; class Actinopteri; order Cichliformes; family Cichlidae; genus Oreochromis; species Oreochromis aureus. The sequence continues at coordinate 65,003,426 of NC_052948.1, read as the reverse complement.
GCAGGCCTCACTCGGCTCAGTTAAGGTCAGAGGTCATGATGCAACAATGAGAAAGAGACCTCCATGGGAGAGTTTCAGGAGAAAACCACTGCTGACCAACAACAAGATGATGCAGACGCATCCTCCAGTGTTTCTGCATCCAAACAACTGGAGCAGTGTCCTTGGTACGTGTGTTGGTTCTTCCTCCAACAAACTGCACACGATGATTTTGATGAAGAGGATGAAGACACAAATCTGATGAGCCCACTGGGCAGAAAACTTTTTAGTGCTCAGTCTGTTGGGACTGTGGGTCCAGAGGCTATTCTTCAATCCTTACTATAAAGTCTTTATCTTCCAAGGTTAAAGCTTTATTAAAGAAATCTGCATAATCTCAGCTGAGACCGAAGCCATTTAAGTCTTTAGTTCCTAAAAAAATCCAATTAAGATTTGATTTATTTAGCGTTTCTGTGTGGCACTCTCTCCTATAATCACGACAACACAGAGAACCATCCCATGTTGATGATTTAGCAGCAGGATTTTTATATAAATTACACAGTTCATTTCAAAGCTTTCAAAGCTTTTCTTCTTCTCAGTTTTTCAATCAGAGCTTCCATATTCTCTCATTTCCCCTGATTAATTCTACTTCTGATAACCTCAATAGAAGCAATATGCCTCTCAGAGACGCTCAGATAGTCCCATAATGGTGGAGATGAGATGTCAGGGGCATCATTAGTCTCATAAAAAAGGCCTTTCATGGGTTTCAAAGGCAGAAAAGAACAAAAGTGTCTGGCAGAAGCCTGAGATCGAGGCCCATGATTTTATGGATTTATCGTGTGCTCGTGTTTTTAATCCAATACAACTGTTTGTATCTGAGACTCAGCAGGGAAGCCTGATCATATATAAGCTACTCTGCACTCTCTGTGCCTCATTAGCTCATCATTAGGAGTTACGCATCGAGCTAAGATGGGAGATTTCAGTATTAGGTGATAGTGCAGGATATGAAGTGATGATGAAAACCTTGTAGATGTGCTCGTGAGATCACTTTGATTTTTCCACATGTTTAATAGAAGAGCTGGACTGTGCTGGATATCAGCACGAAGCACAAAAACTAATGGTGACATTTTGTTGGGGTCTCTGTGTTTTGGTTTGTTGTTGGTTTTTATTGGAGATTATGTATCGGAATTTCAGGACCACACCTCCAAACACGCTCCTTCTGGCTGTCATCTATATAGGTTCCCCCAGTTCTGCAAGCTGTTCATTCTCGTTTACGTGACCCTCCCTCCCTTCCTCCTTGTTCTCAGTTCTTCAACTTCTTCACTCCTATTTAGTACATGGGGATCTGCCAGGCCCGGGAACCATCTCCAGTCCTCTTCGAGGTCTTCCCCAAACTGCAGCTCAATTCATTTCAAAGCATTCACCTTTACCTACTAAAACGCTGTCAAACCTAAAATGAGGACGTGGGCCCAGCTAGTGAAATGTTATCCAAGTGTTTGCAGGTGGAACCTGAGCTGGCTGCAGAATTTTAAAAGACCTGAAGCAGGCTTGTGCTCCCTGATGTCCTCCGACCACAGATCGCACAGCATCAGACTAAGGAACCGTTCTTCAACACGCGCCACAAAGACTGCTGAATAAAACACGAGCAGTACACAGTACACTACCTTCTAGATTATTTTATGTAATTTATTTATTATTATCTCTTTTCCCCACCACAGGCCTTCCTCCTACTCCTCTTCAGCCTGGACTTTGTGTAGTACCAGCTCACCTGCCAACCAGTCGCCTCCGTCAGATCCGACTGCCATCAGGTTCTCTGTGCTTCAAACACGTTCTTTTTCCTTTGATTTGGGTCACACCCAGCGGCTGAAGCAGCCTCATTGTTTATTCACTGAGCTTTTGCTGATCAGAAGCAGGTAGCTATTCACAGAGGGGGGACTTTCTCTTCTTATCAGCTCTGTGCAGCACATCTTTATGGTGTCACAGACCGGAGACTCAAGTCTGATTTGGACCCAAAAGCAGACTCAATCTGCACTGAACTACTTACAGAAAAAACAAAACTCAAACCAGAACATGGATTTTAACTGACAACTAGAACAGGAGCTGTAGGAAGCCAAGGACAGGGAAGCGTTCGGGTACAGGGAACAGGGAACTTTGCCTGTGCTGGTAAGCACAGGAGGGCGTAGCCGTGAGAGCGTCCAAAGCAGGTGGAGTATGTGAGCAGAGATCGTCCAGGTTCCAGGTGGTCCAGAGGTGGGGAGAAATCCAAGGGAGACACGATGGGCAGGTGGGCAGGCCAGGGAGCAAAGTGAGTGTGTAATCTTTGGTTTGCAGGATGACCGGAGAAGTTGAATGGAACAGGACCAGTGCTGCTGAGAAACTGGGAACAGAAACAATGTTAACCTCAAGATGGGCGAGCGTAAACGTAGAACACAAGGAGGCTGAGTTACCACCAATGGTAGCGGGAAGAACTGGCAGAGAGAGGCAGGCAGCGCTGGTTCAAGCATCCTCCAGGGAATTAGGAGCAGGTGGAAACTCCATCCCAGAGGACAAATAACAGGAACTCTTCTCACAATCAGCGAAACGATCCAGACGTTCCCACTGTCGGTGGGCTCGCGGTGACGCCAAATATTTGAAGGCTTCAGAATAGAATCATTCTCAGTGTGGACGTGATTGCAGTGGCTCTGCCTGCGAGGGACTCTCAACATGAACTTTTAATGAGAGCAGCTGAAACCTCCTCCTGCCCTCTGCATCATTATGTCAGCTAGTAGCTAATGTCTAACCTTCTTAGCGGCTAACAGCTAAACCCTGTAAAACTTTATTGGAACACCGGGGAGAACAGCCGCACTGATCGTTTTATTGGAGCTCAGGGTTTGTTTGAATGTAGCAGCTGAAGCAGTGTTTGGACCTGGAAACTGATGAAAACGTATTAAAGGAAGGATATTTTTGGAAAGCAGTGATGATATTTCAGCATGCACGTTTGGTGCATGCGGTGATGAGAAAACGCAATAAAAATAAACACGTAACAGAAAAAGCGAACGGCAGCTGATTCCTTTAATGTTTTCTAAAATGTTTACCACATTTTTTTTCATTTACTGACATTTAATTTAGTTTAATGGCTCTTTTCTCCTTATTAACATGTTAACCTCACATGTTCTTCTGCTGACAGGATGATCTTTTTCTTCTGCAGCCGACCTGAGGAAACACTTGGAGAAAGCAAAAGGTATTTCATGTTCATGTGCTCATATTTTGCTGCGAGGCACATCGTTCCTGACATCAAAGCTGTTCCACATGAATAAAAGATCCTTTTTCCCCTCGTGATTCGCCTTTGATCAAATATTTGGGGACATTCTCGCCAAGTTCCCACTATGACACTTTATCTCTAAGAATATCTGCAGCAGTATCATAAAAAGACGATAACACAATAAAGCTTCCAAGAGTCTGACAGCCACAATTGAAATTGTCTGACTTTGTGGTTCGGAAATGTTTGTGATGAACAAAAAAGTGTTTTCCAAAAGTAACTAAGCTTTTCCTTCATGAAGTAATGAACTCTGATAATATGTACACACTATATTGCAAGTGTTTGTGTTGCAGTCAGTCAAATTTTATCACCTTTCCTGCAGGTTTCTAAATATAATCCGAACAAAAAATATGAAATTAAACAACAATTAAAAAATGTTCGCATAAAATGTCTGAGTGGGTTCGTAGTCGTCCAGGTCACGGTAATCTAAGGAGCTTGGAAAGAAAAGTCGTTCACATAAAGTGATTTAAAAAGACAAATATGTTTATCTTAAAATCAACAGCATCACAGTGGAAGAAGAAAAACATGTCGAAGACTGAACGCGACACATTTAAAGGCCGACTTCCTGATGTCCTATTCCGTATGCCACATTGGAGGGTTTTCAATCATGATCCAGCTTTTTAAGGTCGTGCCACAGCGTCTCAATCGGATTCAGGTCAGGAGTCTGACTTCATTTTGTTTTGCTTAAGCATTCAGAGGTGGACTTTCTGCTGTTGCTTCAGCTTGAGGTGATGAACCGATGACCGGACATTCTCCTTCAGGATGTTTTGGTAGATGGCAGAATCCATGGTTTCATTTTCCACTGCATGTCTTCAGGTCCTGAAGCAGCAGAGCAGCCCAGACCATCACACCACCACCGTGTCTCACTGCTGCTCTCTTTATGAAACACTGTTTGTTTGATGTAAACTCAAACCTTCCAGAAGGTTCAGCTTTGTCTCGTCAGTCCACAGAATATTTTCCAGTCGTCTCAGGGATCATCCGGGTGTTTGTTGGCAGACGTGAGACGAGCTTTTGTCATATTTCTGACTTGGTTTCTCAGCTGGTTCTTTAGATCATGATGGGATGTGCTGCTGGTTCAGTGCTTTATGATTTAGCAGTCTGCCAGAAATGGGTTTAATTACACTTAATTCATGATTTACTAAGGTGGGCAATGACCTTTCCATGTCGGTCGAGCCAGGTTTGGATAGCTTTTTATCTTTTAAAACTGTATTTTGTATTTTCTTGGTTATCTTTGTCTGATATTATGATTTGTTTAGAGGTCTGATACAAAGGCAGGTGTTTGTTTGACAATCATGTCCTTTTGTAACACTTTCCACCTTTATTCCGTCTTTAAATGATAGTTTGCACACTGTAGTTGGTCAAATCCACAAAAAGCAGAAAACACAACCGTCCAGAAAGAAAATCTTCTGAAACTCACAGCAGAAATGATTATGTGACTCATCCCCTCCCCGCTGATTCCACTGCACCTAATCTCAGTTTCCCCCCACCTGCCACTTTAACCCCTGTTATCAATATTACAATAAAATTCATAATATAAAGGCACAAACCCTCTTTCTTGTTCCTCAGTGTTTCCTTAAACATTTATTTCTGTACAAAGGCAGCCGTGGTCTCATCATAATTTCCATATCAGAAGCAGCTTGTGCAAGCCAATTTTAAAAGGTCAGATCAGGAGGTGAATCCTATATGAAAGCTCACGCTCCGAGGTTAAAACAGCACGGCTTGTCATTATTTCCATCCAAGGACAAAACATCTTTATTCCTCATCATTATCCACAAGCCTAATGCACCATCATTGCTCAGTGAGGAAGGAGCTTAGCTCAAACACAGATTTTCTGGAGAGGTTTCCAATTAAATGGGAACAAAATGAACTAAAACAGACAAACAAAAAAATATTATTTTCTAAAAAGTTTATTTTTTCCTCCAGAAAGTTTAAATGTGCACTTGAAGAATAGCATCGTTACTCGGGAAATAACCATCTTTCTCATCTCTGCTGTAAAAATGAAACCCATTTGCTCCATCCTTTGAGACGCGCGGTGCTGCAGGAGTTTGGCCAGATGGATATTTCACATTTATCCTGCTCCCTGTTCAGGCCACAGAGCCTATTCCCTCCCTTAGTTTATATATCAAGAGAGGGAATTGAGGTCGAAGCACCTGTGAAGTTTTGATGGTTAGATACAAAAAATGTGAGCATGAAGAAGACTTCAGCGCACTCATGTTTTCATTTATAAAGAACTATCTGAGCTGTCAAGGTCCTGAGTTGGAGTTTGAGCTAAAACTCACCAGAAGTCAGATCAAAAGGACAGACTGGCTTTCAAGTAGCTCTCAGAAACTTTCAACTGTGACGTCTCAATGCTAAAAGTGCTCAAACTATAAGTTAGAGGAAAACCTCACAACACAGTGTATTTCTAGGAATACCTGTTTTTTATTAACGGGGGTCTTACTCATGCTTTTCACCAGGACTCTCTCTACTGTCCAACAGGGGGCGACTCCTCAGGTCGTTAACGAGCCTCGTGCTCACCTGACCTCAGATCAGTTTATGGTCTGAGCCGCTGGTTTCACGTCTTAGTCTCTAAAACCTGATTCTTATTTTTGAAAGTGTGATCTCATAAATCAAATTTCTTCAAATGCATGCTCATCCTAAAGCATCACATATCACTGTCAGATGCCTCCTGCACCTTGCTGGTACACACAGCGTGTCTTTTGGCATCGCTATGATGCACTGGCTGCAGCAGCACTGATAATGGTCCCATTTTAGAGACCTACAAACGCAGTTCAGAGATGCAAACGGTGGCTTATCTTATTCAGCCAGGTGACTGCGATCCTTGTATAGTTCTGCTTATTAGCTTTAGGTAGTAAAAGCTCCTCCACTGGGTTGATTAAAGGACCGTAGCTTGGGTTGAAGTCCAGACCCAGCCCCGTCTCACCAAGGCTGTGACCGGCACCAGAGGACGCCTCGTTCCTAACTGAGATGTCAGGTTTAAAGGTCTACACTCCTGTGTGAACCAAATGTTTAAAAAAAGACCGTGTTCAGGATGTACGTCTTTACCTTAATGGAGCTTTGACACCAGACATGAAGCAAAGTTCTCCTATTGGCTGTGGGTCCTTGGGACCAGGCAACAACAAAGTTCAAGTTGAAGTTTGTCTCGTCTACGCTGACTGATATGGTCATTACACAAAGCAGCAAATATTAACAGAGATTAATGAGGCTCATCAATAATTCCTCAGTCTGGACAGTTTAATTTGGAGCTGAAATGTTGACTTTGACAGGCGGCCTGAACGTCTGACAGCTGCATGGAGCCGCGGCATAAAATAAAGAAGGATTATTCCAAACTGTGAATCAGGCAGAGCCACAATACAGGAGACCAGGGATAAAAGGTGAAGCTGTTAATGATAATAAGAAGTTCCCCTTTAAGAATCTGTCTATATGAAACTGGTTTTTAAGCCTTTATTCAAGTCCAGCAAAGATTGCTGTCATGGTTGGCTGTGTGGCAGGCAGGCAGGAGAGGTGGATCCAAAATGCAGGACTCAGACACGGGGGTTCAACTTAAAGCGCAGCTTTATTGCTGGGAAAAAACCTTGAATTAACTAAACTCACCAAAAAGACAACAAAAGACGGAATAGAGGAACTAGGGTCTGAAACACTGGAAAACAAAACTAAACCTGAGCAGATGACTAAACACAAGGAACACTGGAAACAGAACACACAGCTAGTTGAGGGTACGACGCGACACTGAGCAAGGGCAAACACAGGGCTAATATACACAGGGTAGTAATGAGGGAATGGGCAACAGAAGGGAGACACAGCTGGGAGAGATCAGGGCTGACGAGACAGGGGAACCAAGCTGCACACACTAACATAAGACAGACTTTCACAATAAAACAGGAAACATGAACCCAACACAAAGACGCAGACTCGACACTGAGAGACAGACAGAAAATGACACCTGGCACTAAACCCACACAAAACATGAGAACACAAATCCTAATCACAAATAAACAGAAACAAGAACCAAGTAATCATCATCACTTGGTGTGTAACTTTGCCAAAACAATGTGGGACTCTGTAGTTTTCTCTGGTCCCCTCCCCAATCAGACCAGGAGTGACATGTTTAGCCGCATGTTCTCCTTAAATTGCTGGCTGTCTGAGTGGTGTCCCAGAAACGATGTGGGCTTCATAGATAATTGGCAAACCTTCTGGAGGAAACCTGGTCTTGTTAGGAGAGACGGCATCCATCCCACTTTGGATGGAGCAGCTCTCACTTCTAGAAATATGGACCAATTTATTAAACCCTCCAAAACATGACTATCCAGAGTTGGGACCAGGAAGCAGAGTTGCAGTCTTACACGCCTCTCTGCAGCTTCTCTCCTCCTGCTACCCCCAAAAACCCATCTCCATAGAGACTGTGTCAGCTCCCAAACAGACAAAAACAAACTAAAACCAGCAATAAACAATTTAAACATAAAAAATCACAAAGAAAGAACAATACAGTATCCACATCTGAACCAAAGAGTAAAACAGTGAAATGTGGATTATTAAATATTAGGTCTCTCTCTCCAAGTCTCTGTTAGTACATGACTTAATAATTGATCAACAAATCGATTTACTCTGCCTTACAGAAACCTGGTTGCAGCAGGATGAGTATGTTAGTTTAAATGAATCAACACCCCGAGTCATTCTAACTACCAGAAACCTCGAAGCACAGGCCGAGGGGGCGGTGTGGCAGCAATTTTCACACCAGCCTATTAATTAACGAAAGACCAAGACAGACTTTTAATTCATTTGAAAGCCTGATGCTTAGCCTCGTCCACCCCAGCTGTAAAACTCAGAAACCAGTCTTACTTGTTATCATCTATCGTCCACCTGGGCCTTACACAGAGTTTCTCTCTGATTTCTCAGACTTTTATCTGATTTAGTGCTCAGCTCAGATAAAATAATTATTGTGGGTGATTTTAACATCCATGTAGATGCTAAAATGACAGCCTCAACATCGCATTTAATCTGTTATTAGACTCAATTGGCTTCTCTCAAAATGTAAAAGAACCCACCCACCACACTTTAATCACACTCTAGATCTTGTTTTAACATATGGCATAGAAACTGAACATTTAACAGTGTTTCCTGAAAACCCTCTGCTGTCTGATCATTTCCTGATAACATTTACATTTACAATAATTGATTACACAGCAGTGGAGAGTAGACTTTATCACAGTAGATGTCTTTCTGAAAGTGCTGTAACTAAGTTTAAGAATATAATCCACCCACTGTTATCATCTTCAATGCCCTGTACCAACATAGAGCAGAGCAGCTATCTGAACGCTACTCCAACAGAGGTCGATTATCTTGTTGATAATTTTACCTCCTCACTACGTACGACTCTGGATACTGTAGCTCCTGTGAAAACTAAGGCCTCAAATCCAAAGTCCCTGACTCCATGGTATAATTCTCAAACACGTAGCCTAAAACAGATAACTCGTAAGCTGGAGAGGAAATGGCGTGTCACAAATTTAGAGGATCATCATTTAGCCTGGAGAAATAGTTGGCTGCTTTATAAGAAAGCCCTCCATAAAGCCAGAACATCTTACTATTCGTCACTGATTGAAGAAAATAAGAACAACCCCAGGTTTCTCTTCAGCACTGTAGCCAGGCTGACAAACAGTCAGAGCTCTACTGAGCCAACAATCCCTTTAACGTTAACTAGTAATGACTTCATGAACTTCTTCACAAATAAAATTTTTATCATTAGAGAAAAATGACCAATAATCATCCCACAGATGTAATATTATCTACAGCTACTTTTAGTACCATCGATGTTAAGTTAGACTCTTTTTCTCCAATTGATCTTTCTGAGTTAACTTCAATAATTATTTCCTCCAAACCATCAACGTGTCTTTTAGACCCCATTCCTACAAAACTGCTCAAAGAAGTCCTGCCATTAATTAATTCTTCAATCTTAAATATGATCAACCTATCTCTAATAATCGGCTATGTACCACAGGCCTTCAAGCTGGCTGTAGTTAAACCTTTACTTAAAAAGCATCTCTAGACCCAGCAGTCTTAGCTAATTATAGGCCAATCTCCAACCTTCCTTTCATATCAAACATCCTTGAAAGAGTAGTTGTCAAACAGCTAACAGATCATCTGCAGAGGAATGGCTTATTTGAAGCGTTTCAGTCAGGTTTCAGAGCTCATCACAGCACAGAAACAGCTTTAGTGAAGGTTACAAATGATCTTCTTATGGCCTCTGACAGTGGACTCATCTCTGTGCTTGTCCTGCTAGACCTCAGTGCTGCGTTTGATACTGTTGACCATAATATCCTATTAGAGCGATTAGAACATGCTGTAGGTATTACAGGTACTGCACTGCAGTGGTTTGTATCATATCTATCTAATAGACTCCAATTTGTACATGTAAATGGAGAGTCCTCTTCACACACTAAGGTCAATTATGGTGTTCCACAGGGTTCAGTGCTAGGACCAATTCTGTTTACATTATACATGCTTCCTTAGGCAGCATCATTAGAAGACATAGCATACATTTTCACTGCTATGCAGATGACACGCAGCTCTATCTATCCATGAAGCCAGGTAACACACACCAATTAGTTAAACTGCAGGAATGTCTTAAAGACATAAAGACCTGGATGGCCGCTAACTTTCTGCTTCTTAATTCAGATAAAACTGAGGTTATTGTACTCGGCCCTGAAAATCTTAGAAATATGGTATCTAAACAGATTCTTACTCTGGATGGCATTACCTTGGCCTCCAGTAAAGCTGTGAGGAACCTTGAGTCATTTTTGACCAGGACATGTCCTTCAACGCACATATTAAACAAATATGTAAGACTGCTTTCTTCCATTTGCGCAACATCTCTAAAATTAGAAATATCCTGTCTCAGAGTGACGCTGAAAAACTAGTTCATGCATTTATTACTTCCAGGCTGGACTACTGTAATTCTTTATTATCAGGATGTCCTAAAACTCGCTGAAAAGCCTTCAGCTAATCCAAAATGCTGCAGCAAGAGTCCTGACAGGGACTAGAAAGAGAGAGCATATTTCTCCTGTTTTGGCTTCCTTCATTGGCTTCCTGTTAAATCCAGAATTGAATTCAAAATCCTGCTCCTCACATACAAGGTCTTAAATAATCAGGCCCCATCTTATCTTAATGACCTTGTAGTACCATATCACCCTATTAGAGCACTTAGCTCTTGCACTGCAGGCCTACTTGTTGTTCCTAGAGTATTTAAAAGTAGAATGGGAGGCAGAGCCTTCAGTTTTCAGGCCCCTCTTCTGTGGAACCAGCTTCCAGTTTGGATTCAGGAGACAGACACTATCTCTACTTTCAAGATTAGGCTTCAAACTTTCCTTTTGCTAAAGCATATAGTTAGGGCTGGACCAGGTGATCCTGAATCCTCCCTTAGTTATGCTGCAATAGACGTGAGGCTGCCGGGGATTCCCATGATGCATTGAGTTTTTCCTTCCAGTCACCTTTCTCACTCACTATGTGTTAATAGACCTCTCTGCATCGAATCATATCTGTTATTAATCTCTGTCTCTCTTCCACAGCATGTCTTTATCCTGTCTTCCTTCTTTCACCCCAACCGGTCGCAGCAGATGGCCCCGCCCCTCCCTGAGCCTGGTTCTGCCGGAGGTTTCTTCCTGTTAAAGGGAGTTTTCCTTCCCACTGTCGCCAAAGTGCTTGCTCATGGGGTCATATGATTGTTGGGTTTTTCTCTGTATGTATTATTGTGCTATCTACTGTACAATATAAAGCGCCTTGAGGCGACTTTTGTTGTGATTTGGCGCTATATAAATAAAATTGAATTGAATTGAATTGAATCACCACCACCACCATAAGCAGCAATACAAGAGAATAAGAAATCCATCATTCAAAAATAAACCAAAACATAATAAACTCAAAATACTGGGTCCGATGGACCCAGAACCGTGACAGTACCCCCCCTCCAAGGGCTGGCTCCCGACAGCCATAAAAAAAAACCAAAACGAAACAACAGCACCAAACCAGGGCGGGCGGAGGGGGTCCAGGACGGAGGGACAGAAACCAAACAAAAAACAAGGAGCACAAGAGTCCAAACAACACAAGAAAACAGTTCGACAACACTGGAAAACACATCAAAAAACAAAACCAAAGTAAAGCTCAACAAGAGTCCATGAGAAGCGCAGGGGGTCGACCCGGAGGTCGGCCATACAGGAGCCAACACAGGTCAGGGGGCCGACCGTGCACACGGCAACGGCGGCGACGGGCAAAAGGCTCCGGAGGCCGACCGTGCACACGGCAATGGCGGCGACGGGCAAAAGGCTCCGGGTGCTGACCGTGCACACGGCAACGGCGGCGATGCAGACAAAGCCAATCAGGAGGCCGGCCACTTGGAAGGCAGTGGCGGCCACTGAGCAGATCCGGAGGTCGGCCGCGATGCCAACGGTGTCTACGAACTCCATCTGGAGGCCGTCCTCGACGACCACGACGCCAACCCAGAGGCCCGGAAAGCGGCCGGCAGAGGCGAGGCGGAACAGGACGGACCGGGTCCCACGACGGCGTGGCAACCGCAGGACCAGACGAAGCTGAATCAGACGAGGCTGGACCAAACGAAGGCAAAGGCGAAGACGCGGAGGCTGGGCCAGGCGCGGATGAAGACGCGGAACCTGACGGCAGCGGGACTGTTGCAGGCGGTGATGTAGACGCTGCAGCCGGTGATGTAGACGCTGCAGTTGAAGCGGAGGCCGATGAGAAGACACGGAGGCTGGACCAGGCGAGGGAGAAGACACGGAGGCTGGACCAGGCGAGGATGAAGACACGGAGGCTGGACCAGGCGAGGATGAAGACACGGAGGCTGGACCAGGCGAGGATGAAGACACGGAGGCTGGACCAGGCGAGGATGAAGACACGGAGGCTGGACCAGGCGAGGATGAAGACACGGAGGCTGGACCAGGCGAGGATGAAGACTCGGAGGCTGGACCAGGCGAGGATGAAGACTCGGAGGCCGCAGCTGGCGTGGATGGTGAGGCCGCAGCTGGCGTGGATGGTGAGGCCGCAGCTGGCGTGGATGGTGAGGCCGCAGCTGGCGAGGATGGTGAGGCCGCAGCTGGCGAGGATGGTGAGGCCGCAGCTGGCGAGGATGGTGAGGCCGCAGCTGGCGAGGATGGTGAGGCCGCAGCTGGCGAGGATGGTGAGGCCGCAGCTGGCGAGGATGGTGAGGCCGCAGCTGGCGGCGGCGTGGAAGCCGGAGGCGGTGAGGCTGCAGCTGGCGGCGGAAGCCATCGCTAAACCAGCAGATAAGGAGTCCACTGGCAGACACGAAAGCAACTGGCACTGCACTGAGCGTGACGCTGGGGCCTGGACTACAGGTGGCGCTGGGGCCTGGACTACAGGCGGCGCTGGGAGCTGGGCAGCTGAGTGAGCCGCTGGGAGCTGGGCAGCTGAGTGAGCCGCTGGGAGCTGGGCAGCTGAGTGAGCCGCTGGGAGCTGGGCAGCTGAGTGAGCCGCTGGGAGCTGGGCAGCTGAGTGAGCCGCTGGGAGCTGGGCAGCTGAGTGAGCCGCTGGGAGCTGGGCAGCTGAGTGAGCCGCTGGGAGCTGGGCAGCTGAGTGAGCCGCTGGGAGCTGGGCAGCTGAGTGAGCCGCTGGGAGCTGGGCAGCTGAGTGAGCCGCTGGGAGCTGGGCAGCTGAGTGAGCCGCTGGGAGCTGGGCAGCTGAGTGAGCCGCTGGGAGCTGGGCAGCTGAGTGAGCCGCTGGGAGCTGGGCAGCTGAGTGAGCCGCTGGGAGCTGGGCAGCTGAGTGAGCTACAGGAGGCTGGGCAGCTGAGTGAGCTACAGGAGGCTGGGCAGCTGAGTGAGCTACAGGAGGCTGGGCAGCTGAGTGAGCTACAGGAGGCTGGGCAGCTGAGTGAGCTACAGGAGGCTGGGCAGCTGAGAGAGCTACAGGAGGCTGGGCAGCTGAGAGAGCTACAGGAGGCTGGGCAGCTAAGGGAGCTTCTGGAGGCTGGGCAGCTAAGAGTGATACCACAGATGAAGGTGGAGGTGTGATGGGTTGAGGATGGTGAGGGTGCAGTTTCGTCTTTAAAGGCGGATCGAGTGATTTGGCAACAAATAATGATGGAAAAGGTCGCTGGTGCCGCGAATACCAAGAGGCGAGGGCCTCCAGGAGGGCAGCTGAATCTTCTTTCCCTGGACTGCCCATATCAAACAGTTCGAAGCAGAGTCTCGCTCTCAGACCTGTGATTATTTGTCTTAACCTTTTGATGTCCATAAAACTGACGGTCAAAGTTGTGGATGACAATAAGTGATCAAAAAACACTACCTGAATAAGTCTCTTGGGCTTGTCTGCAGCGTGGATTACGCTTCGGCAGAAATCCTTCAACTGCTTGAGCATTTCCTCCTTCGTGGCAAAACCTGAGTCCGCTGAGTCCATCTTGTGGTCGCGTCGTTCTGTCATGGTTGGCTGTGTGGCAGGCAGGCAGGAGAGGTGGATCCAAAATGCAGGACTCAGACACGGGGGTTCAACTTAAAGCGCAGCTTTATTGCTGGGAAAAAACCTTGAATTAACTAAACTCACCAAAAAGACAACAAAAGACGGAATAGAGGAACTAGGGTCTGAAACACTGGAAAACAAAACTAAACCTGAGCAGATGACTAAACACAAGGAACACTGGAAACAGAACACACAGCTAGTTGAGGGTACGACGCGACACTGAGCAAGGGCAAACACAGGGCTAATATACACAGGGTAGTAATGAGGGAATGGGCAACAGAAGGGAGACACAGCTGGGAGAGATCAGGGCTGACGAGACAGGGGAACCAAGCTGCACACACTAACATAAGACAAAGACTTTCACAATAAAACAGGAAACATGAACCCAACACAAAGACGCAGACTCGACACTGAGAGACAGACAGAAAATGACACCTGGCACTAAACCCACACAAAACATGAGAACACAAATCCTAATCACAAATAAACAGAAACAAGAACCAAGTAATCATCATCACCACCACCACCATAAGCAGCAATACAAGAGAATAAGAAATCCATCATTCAAAAATAAACCAAAACATAATAAACTCAAAATACTGGGTCCGATGGACCCAGAACCGTGACAATTGCAAAGGAGACATTGTCTTGTTTGAAGCTACTTACATCAGGTAGCTTTCTTGTCAGGCTTCAGTTTACATCCTGTCACAGATTAGGTCGCCTTATGATTCCACACTCATCCAATCATCTTGTTTTAGCTGAAAAACTGAAAGCTTTAAACACGTGTGGTCACTGAGCTTTGGAGGTAAGCAACATTTCTTATGAGAATCAGCCCGTGATGGAAGGTGGATCCAACTAGGACTGAAAGGTGCGCTGGGTGAACATTACTGCTACCAAGCATCAGCCCAGAGGAGAGAACCTGCCAGCCTCTCTGCAAAGTGATAAAGGAAGATCTGCTGCTGCATCACCAGATAAGAGCCTCTGTCCTCAGGCGCAGACCCCTGAACTGCACACCGCGGCTGAGCGTACTGTAGACTAATGATGGCAAAGACAACCTAGCTCAGTCCCAGAGAGAGAAGTTTACCCTCTGAGACATGCTTGGAAATACTTCAGCCAGGCTACTACCAGACAAACTCTTTAAGTTATAAAGAGAGTGATATTTTCAAAATCTTCCTTAAATGTTAAAGCTTTGCAACAACTTGGGTAATGCTTGCAAATGGTTAGGCTGGCACAAAACCTCTGAAGTCTCCAACTTTAACTAGCAAAGCAAAAGCTGTCCTTCAAAACTGAGAGTGAAATGTGCCAAACTATTTACAGTCTTTCAAAAGAGATGAATACACAGTGTCTTATACAAAGCTTCAGGAAGGTTTGTCAGGTCGAGAAATCCTCCATATCCTCTCCACTCCGGCTCTCTCAGCAGAATCCTCCAAGAGGAAAACGGGTGAAGCTCCTGGATGGAAGAGATGGCGGGGAGAGATAGAAAATGTCAGGATCGCACAGGACGACAGACAGATTGGGTTCCTGTAAACTGGATGTTTTTCTCACAGGTAATTCTTAGATCTCAAACCTGTGGGTGCAGATCCTGCACTGTCACACCTGTTGTTCATGTTCTGCTGAGTGTGTGTGAGTGTGTGTGTGTGTGTGTGTGTGTGTGTGTGTGTGTGTGTGTGTGTGTGTGTGTGTGTGTGTGAGTGAGTACATTACAAAGTATTTGAGACAGGATGCGCCTTCGGCAGGTCGTCGTTACGTCACACCCGTGCCAAATTTTAAATCTCCCCTCTGTCTCACTTTTCCTCCAAATTCAGTTATTATAAATGCTTCTGGTCACATGATCCGCCCGGTCATGACCTCATCTCCATCACTTCCTGGAATCCTGAAACCAAAGCTGTCTCTCTGCCAGCTCGCTGCTCTGGAGGCAAACTGCTCTCTCTTTGCCCTCCTCGTCCCCAGCAGGTGTTTCTGATC
The DNA here is from genome assembly GCF_013358895.1 of Oreochromis aureus. NCBI lineage: Eukaryota > Metazoa > Chordata > Actinopteri > Cichliformes > Cichlidae > Oreochromis > Oreochromis aureus. The sequence continues at coordinate 64,987,708 of NC_052948.1, read as the reverse complement.
CACCAATCAGCAAGTGTGCTTTTAACTGAAATCAGTGTCATTCGTGAGCCCGGGAAGGCCGATGACATTCAAAACAAAGTGCGGAGATGAAGGTCACCTCCAGCAAACATCTGCATTTCAGATTAGCAGCACAGAGATAAGCAGCGATATGTTATTGAATGTTCTCCTGTATAATCTGACTGAAGCGGCGGCTCAGCGAGAACAAACCAGCCGCTTCCTGTTTGCACCGGCTTTTGTAATTTGACGTATTTGTTTCTTTATCGTTCAGTACAGGAAAAGCTGTTTGAGGCTTTCATTCAAATATCTGATGCAGACAAACTGCGAGTCTTGTTTACGTGCTGCTTGGTGCAGAAAAAACTGTCCAATTTTCTGGCTACATTCAAAGCAGGTAGATAATAACAGGAGCTGAGGGGAGAAGGCAAAATGGGAAATAATTGGAGCGGCTGAGCTTCTGTTTATTGGGAAATTTGGAACAGATAGCAGCTGCTCTTTCAGCACTGGGCTTTTTTAAAACTACAGTTTCACAATAATCACAATCAGACCGGCCTCGTGTCACAGCATGAAACACGTCAGGAAAAAGCAATCTCCAAAAGTTGAATCTGTTCATCTGGACGTAGCGTTTTGTGGGAGAAACGTTTCGTCACTCATCCAAGTGACTTCTTCAGTCTCAGCTGACTGCAGGTTTCCCCAAACCTTATAAACAGTACATTTGCATAATGACTGAAACCAGCCCACTGAAGGAACAATGGGCTGGGAGGTCAGTTCCTTAATCATAATTATGCAAATTCCCATGACCACTGATCAACAATCACTGACCAAAACCCACTGATCAAAGAACACTGATCAATGGCCATGAGTCCCATTCACAGAGAGTTGGGGAATGGCTGCAATCACAGCATTGTAAGATGGCGAAAGATGTACCCTTAGGCCCCCTCCTCGATTCAGAGATGGTCTTTCCCTTTTCACGTAAGGGCCTTAGGGTTTGGGGAAACCTGCAGTCAGCTGAGACTGAAGAAGTGACTTGGATGAGTGACGAAACGTTTCTCCCACAAAACGCTACGTCCAGATGAACAGATTCAACTTTTGGAGATTTACTTTCCTGGATGATTGAGAATGCATCAAGACAGAAAAAGCAATCTGTTTTTCACGACGGCGCGACTTCTAACCAAGCAGCACCGTCTGAGCCTGAGAACTGAAGCCCCTCCCCTGGACATGCTCCACGGTGACCTTTAGATAACAGCGTACAAACTGCGTCCACCTTTGAATCCAACCCACGGCTGACAGCCTGTGCAGTGGTTACTGTTCTCTGCTGAGATGAGCTTTTAGGGGACCCTTCTCTAAATATTTGTGCTTGCAGTTTAATCAAGAGTCATAATGACGAGGATCAGAGAACATTATGATGAGCTCACAGTGACACACACACCTGCCTGTTTACTGCAAACATGTACCTGCAAAAATATGTGGTGTTTCAGATCCAGCACATTTAATATTAGCCAAAGATCACCAGAGTAAACACAAAAGTCTTTTTAAATCATGATTTCATTCATGAAGGGATCAAAGTCATCAAACCAACCTGCGCTGTGTGCAAAAGTAACCGCCCTTAAACCTGATAACTGGTTGTTGCAGTCAGTCACGTGTCTGTGATGCCTTCAGTGAGTCTTTCACGTCACTGTGGAGGAACCTTGGTCCACTCTTCTTTTCAGGATTGATTGAATGTAGACACGTTGGAGGCCTGCAGGTGTTTAGATGCTGCCCTGTTCTTCTGTGGCCTCCTGGTTGAGTTGTCGATGTTCCTGTTGTTGTTTGGGAAGGCCGGACGCTCCTGTGAAGGTTCAGCGCTGTTCCAGTCTATCACAGCGATTTCTTCTTTCTTCTCATTTATTTAGTTTTTGTAGTTTTTTTCATTGTGTGTCCAGAATAAGAAATAATTGTGTTAGTTATATTACACATATGTATTATGCTACTTTTTGCAAAGATTAAATGTGTTTTATTGCCAGTGTCTGAGCTTGCTGTAAACCCAACAGTGAGACCCTCCTGCACTCTGTGGTTGAGCTCGTGGACCGAGTTCTCTCTGAAGGAATCAGAGGAAAGTTTCAACCAAATAATGTGAAGTTCATGCTCGGAACGCTTGGGTGCCTCACTCCCACCACAACACGAGCTTTGTGTTGACACAGCAGCTGTAAGAGCCCAAAGAAAACAGTGACAGTGGAGGTGAAGACAATGAATGCTGGGTCGGACTCACAGCATCAGAGATTTGAAGAGAGGAAAAAACACTCGTCGGGCGTGAACAGGTCCATTTTCTGCTCCTCAGTCAGCGCTTTGAAAGAAGTCAGGAAGGTGACTGCGTCGTATCCTTCGCTGATTAGTAATCAACTTGTGGAAATCAGGCAAAAACAATCACATTTACTGGCTTACACTTTCATCCAGTGTTTACTCAAGCATCTTCTTCTTGCTGCTAATTTATTCGGAGCCCTCCGAGCGTTTATTGGCTCTTCTGTTTGATCAACCAATCAGAAATCATTTGTGAGTTCAGCTCTTTAACTTTGTGTTTTAACCCCCAAGGCAGAGGGGTCCTGCAGCCCGGCATCAGTCTGCACACACCGGGCTGTGCTCTGATTCGACCCTCGCGCTGATCAGCGATCCTCTGAAGATCACTTGATCCCATTTTCTCCATTTCCTGGTCCCAAAATCAAAGACGCGCCAACGGCTGGAACTTTGTTCTCTGGTGGAGACTTTCAATGTTGCTGGATGTTCTTCTTGGATGAGGGAAAGTTTGTGTACAGCAGTTGTTTAAAGCTGTGATGTCATGTGTGCAAAAGCTGAGTGGACGCAAAGCAGAAACTCCGACACAGCCCGACATGGCATGGTGGTGCAGCTCAGCGGTCCTGAATTCTTTGGATTTGGATTCAGGAGACAGACATTATCTCTGCTGTTAAGATTAGGCTTCAAACTTTCCTTTCCCTTAGTTATACTGCAATAGGTGCAGGCTGCTGGGGGATTCCCATGATGCACTGAGGGTTTACCTGAATACGTGCAGGTCGACTGAACCTTTGTTTGTGTAGTCTCCCGTCCCTGTGTGGTCCTGCAGGTACTCCAGTTTCCTCTCACAGTCCAACAGTGTTAAGGGAAAAATCCCAAACAGAAAGCTGCCAAGGTAAACAGAAACACAGTGAGACAAAATACTTAATCACATGTACATGGGTGAAGTCTCAAGTGAGAGTCACACAGTGTACTTCTTTATTCGTGCATTTATAGTCACTGGTGCCCACACAACAGGGCGGCGTATTTTCGCTCTTCTAAGAAAAATGACTATACAACAGTATGTGGCTATCTTACTGGAACATTCCGTTCCTCTTTTATCAAGACATGTTACACAGGCGTGCTCTCCCGTCCAGCAGGCCGTCCAAGGACGAGCTTCTGGCAAGCAATATGAATCACAAACAGCAATGCATTTAATAAAAATCTTTTCACAAACAGTCTGAGATCTGAGTAAGCATCGGTGATGACTCCAACCCAACTCGTTCTCCCACATCTTGGCTAAGATTGAACACAGAAAATAGTCTTTTTCCAAGACAGAGGATTATTTTCTCCTATGACGACTTGGAGCTCAGGGGGTTCACTGAGCGTTTGAAGCATAAATGATTGTTTCTGTGTTATCCCTGCGATGGGCTCATTACCTGTGCGCCTGACGACAGATGGCTGTGGCTGCAGCTTTAGTGCTTTCTGTATGTTCAGTTTGTGGGAGAGGACATAAAAGCCTGGTCTGAGTACCGATGAGAGTCTGCATTAAGTAATGTTTGTGGCATTAAGGCCTGCCAGCGTTCTCAGCCTCTCTGAGCCAGACAGCGTGAAAATCGCTGGGGTGGTTCTCTTTAACCTGCAGGAGTTTCAGAAGACTCTTGTGAGGTGTTTTCTTACCATGAAGCAAATAAATTGAAATGAAATGAAAACAAGTTCACGGTGTCTCTAAACATCTTAACTGCAAAGAGGGAGAGAATCCGTCGGGCAGCCGTCACGGGTGGCGAGCTCCGCTCTCTGCCTCTCTCACAGTCCTCATTTCTTCTGAGTCCCTGCGAGTCTGCGACTGACGGACAACAAGCACAAAAGCTGCTTGTATATGTGACAGTATAACAGATGTATGAGTAAAGGGCTTCAGTGATGAGGAGGTTCGTCTCCAAACACCAGCAGTGTAAACGGTGGGATTCTATTTTGAGGTGATGGATGGATATTTAGTTAATGTGGTGCTGCAATAACACTTTACACAGTTATGTATTTTCTCAAAGTACGTCATTGTTATGCAAATGAGCAACTGTAGAAGGGAGAAACTTGTTTTTTGGGGGCCTGATCGTGGGCCTGGTGGTCTCACCAGCAGTGCAACAGCCTGACAAGCTTATACAGGGACAGCCATCCTTTCCATCTGTTGCATAGATTTGAACTGAACTCAGCAAATGTGCACAGACGTGTTTTATGACGATTAAATAGACTCGGGGAATGTCTTACCTGCTTGTCTGTGTGAGAGCCTGCCTAAGGACGCGCGGCGCTGGGAGAAGCACGGCCTCCTAAGACGAGTCGTGACCTCACTCCAAGCATCGGTCGTCCCGTCTGCAGCAGAACGACCACACAGCTCGTTTTTGATGCTCTGTAGGTCGAACATCCCCAGCAGGACCTGAGCGTGACCCCGCTGACCCCAGATTTTACAGATTAAAGCGGAGCTCTGAGTCATACTCTGAAGATGTCCTGAAGAAGCACCTCCACCTCTTAAAAGTTTCAGCTTTTTTGTTTTGGTTTGGAAGAGTCAGATCAGCTCAGGCTACGCATCAGAATTACGAAGCGGCAGCCGGAGCGCCTTATCATCATTTTGATTTGCTTTTATTTTGGATTGTTATTTTCACAGAAACTCTGGAGAATGAAGAGTGAGTCAGAAAAATACCAGCAGGGTGACCACGTTAACGGCGTCCAGAGGACGGTCTGTGTATTCTACCCTACCTCTGGTGCCGGTGCCCACCTGTCAATTTTAAATCCATGTAGACACTGAGGGTTCTCGGGAGGGGCCGTGCTAACACCTGCTGCTCTCTGGCAGCAGCACCATGCCCTCCCTTGTTTTAAATGCACTTTAGAACAACACGCAGCAACACTACACATGAGCGGGAGGTATGGGGTCTTCACACACCCCCGTTCTCTACTAGCCATCGGGGCGGGGGGCTGGGAGGAGGTGTTGGCTGTCCGATTGGCCTCCCTGCTGCTGCGGAGCCTGGGCGGTCTGCTTGCCTCCACCCCGGGGAAGGGTCACATCTCTTGGGTCTGGGTGCCGCTTCCCCTCTGGGGCGAGGGTACCTGGACCCAAGGCATAGAGTATGTTTGGGGAGTATGATTGTGTGTACATGTCTATGTATGTCTATCCCTACGTTGGGTGAGTGCTGAGTGTTTGTATATGTGTGCATGAGGGTGGGAAAGCATGTTTATGTCTGTGTGTGCCTGTTTGTCTGTGTTTATATGTCAGGTCGGGTCTTAGACTCCACCTCCCTGGGTACTCCCAGGCCCTCCAAGTGTGGAGGCCTATCTCCCCTCACCACACTCCCTGCCGGTAGCTGATGCCCTCAGGGGTTGGTGTTCGGGGCTGGGCGCTCAGGTATGCACCAGCTCACTCCCGGTGGCTACTTGGCGGGGCCTGGTGCCTGTCGCTCGGTCAGGCCTCTTCCGGGGCAAGGGGCCCCTCGGCCTCCGGCCCGGGCCTGCAACTCGGTTCACTCTGGCACAGCTGGCTGCCGGCAGAGCCGGCGGGCACGCCAGTGCAGCCCCCTCTGGCTTCTGCTCCGTGGCTACTGGGTGACCCCCTCGTCTGGGGATCTCCTCAGCCCTTCCCAGGAGGGTGGCACGGATGCCCCTCCGGTGGTCCTCCTTGGGCTCTCGCACTCTGGGGCCTCTGGATGTCTGGAGCCTGGATCTCCTCCATGCCTGCTTCATGCCCTGGGGGACGGGGCTATGGCCCTCCACACCCTCTAGCAGACCGTTACATGGGGAAACCTTTTGTATACAAGCGCGTTGATCCACACAGGTGTGCACACGGGTGTTCTTTTTTTTTTTTTTTTTTTTTTTTTTTTAACCTGTCCCGTTTGGTTCTTTTGCCATCAGAATTATTGTCTAAAGGCGAAGAAAGATGCCCAACGGATTTACTTTTACTAAATTGACCATCCCAGCCTTGCCGTAATGGTCTATTTGATTCACCTTTATTGTTTATTTTATTTTCACTTGCTGAATACGGGACAGACTTGACTGGTGGAAAGAAAGGGAGAAAGAAAGAGGAAAAAAAAAAAAAAAAACCTGAGAAGAGGGACGGGGAAAAAGGGCAAAAAACAAAAACCAACAGAATAAGCAGATAAAAAAAACAAAATACATATCGATCACCTGGATCACCTGTTGAGAAAGAAAAAGAGAAAGCAAGCAGAAGAAGACAAGAGTAATAAACAAGATCACAATGATCTATGGGAATATGACAGTAAATACTAAATATTAAACATTATTGTGCAGCACGTGAGATCGACAGCGCACAGTGTGCTTTGAGGTAGGAGCCAAAAAGGGTGTAGTTTGTGTGTGTGATCACCCGTGTGTACACCTGTGAGCATGAACGCGCTTGTATCTAAAAGGTTCCTTCATGTAATGATCTCTAGAGGGTGTGGGGGCCACTGCCCCGTCCTCCAGGGCATGAAGCAGGTATGGAGGAGATCAAAACTCCAGACATCCAGAGGCCCCAGAACACAAGAGACCAAGGAAGACCAACAGAGGGCAGCCGCGCCACTATCCCAGAAAGAGCTGAGGAGAGTCCCAGATGAGGGGTCACTCAGCAGCCGCGGAGCAGAAGCCAGGGGGTTGCAGTGACGTGCCCGTGAGCTCCGCCGGCAGCCAGCTGTGCCAGAGTGACCGAGCCCCGGGCCGAGAGGCCGAGGCACCCCATCCCAGTGGCCCGAGCGAGCCCCAGGCTCCAGGCCCCGATAAGCAGCCGCCAAGGAGTGAGCCGGTGGGTACCTGGGCGCCCACCCCCGGACACAAAGAACCACCAACGCACCGATGTCTGAGGGCGTCCACCACCGGCAGGGGAAGTGGTGGGGGGAGACGGGCCTCCAAACCTTGGAGGGCCTGAGATGTCCCCAGAGAGGTGGCGTCTGATACCCAACCTGACATATAGACACAGACAAACAGGCACACACAGATACAAACATCTATTCCCACCCTCATGCTCTCAACACTCACCCAACGTGGAGACAGACATAGAGAGACGCTGTACACACAATCACACTCCCCAAGCGTACTCTAAGCCCCGGGTCTAGGTACCCTTGCCCCTGGAGGGGGAAACTGCGCCCAGACCCAGGTGGACACGGGTGTTCACTGTTCGTAGACATAAACTACACCTTTCTTAGCTGCTACTTCAAAGCACATTGTGCGCTGTCTGTCCTGCGTGCTGCACAACAACTTTCAATATTTAGTATTTACTGCTGTTCACACTTAGCTAGATTAACGTGATGGTGTTGTGTTTAGTATGTTGCTTTGTTTTTGTTTGTTTTTTTTTGCTTGTCTTCTTCTTTTTCTCTCAACAGGTGATCCAGGAGATTTTTTTTCTTTGTCTTTGTAAGTGCCCTTTCTCACTGTCCCTTTTCCTTCTGTTTTTTTTCTTCCTTCCTCTCTTTCTTTCTCCTTTCCTATCCCCAGTCATGTCTGTCCCATCTGTAACAACTGAAAATAAAATAAATAATAACAACAAAGTTTGATCAAATGGACCAATACGGCAATGCCATGATGATCCATTTGGCAAAATAAATCCATTTGGTATCCTTGTTGGTCTTCAGACAACAATTCTGACGGCTAAAGAACCAAATGGGACAGACAAAAAACAAAAAAAAATACCAGCAGAGGTTTTTCAGTCCCAAACATGCTGTAATTCTAGCTTTCAGCAAAGAAACTGCTGGTGGGGTGTGTCTACCATCACAATGTGTTCAAAGTGAAGCTGAAATGTGTTTTTTATGTCTTTACAAAGCTGATGAATCTGTTTGTTGCTCATGAGCCCAGCTGTGGGGATGATGCAGGTAGAGTAAGACATATGTGGATAAAAAGCAGGGCTGAAGTTAAGGTGAGGGATTAGGGTTAGGGGGTAAGGAAAGCTTCATCAAGTGCTAACCTACAGCTCAGGGCTGCTTCTACTCAAATGTAAAGAAGCTTGGAGTAGAATTTGAAGACCTCAAGTCAAGGACTTCACTGGACTTTCATAAGAGAAGCAGGAGGATGAACATGAAGCTGTTGATTTATTGGGTAATCTATGTTTGTATCCTCACCTGGACCACAAACTGGGCCATGTCTGAAACAATGAGACTGAGTGTACAAGGTGTGAGACTGAGCTTCCTCTGAAGGATGCTTGGGCTCAGCCTGAGAGATGAGGAGCCAGGAGGCAACTGGAGAGGTTCAGCATCCATCTCAAACATAACGAGATCACAACTTTAGTGCACACACTTGCAACATGTCTGGTTTCCCGAACCACTGTTTGTGACTGCAGTGTAAAGAAAGCATCTCGTCTCTGAGTGTCCTCTCCTACATTTCTAAAAGCTGCTTGTGTGTGAGAGCGATGCATGTTTTTCACTGCTCAGCATCAAAAGCAACCTTTCTACTTCACAGCGAGCTGTTGGACTTGGTTCAGCCGACTCTCTGACGTGAAAAGGAACCTGTATGTCTTAAGTGATATAAAAGCCTCTTTATGCAGCACAGACACGGTGTGGGCCCGAGATGCTGCTTCACAGTTTCTAAACCTGCCTTTCTTCTTTATCTTTAAAGCGGCTCTGGCACATTCAGCAACAGCTGGTTTGGGCTTGACGTCTTGTGTATTATGTGTTGCATAATCTGAGCTAGTCTCCCAGAGTGCTGACACAGTTGCAGAGGCAGACGTGTGCAACATCATCACGCAATGCGTTCATCCGCTCTCTGCTTCCAGTTAGCGAGATGAGAAATTACTCCTGCACCTGCAGGAGTAATGTTTCAGTGCGAGGAGGGTTTTTGTAACGTTGCAGCCAGCTCGCCACAGCCTCCCTCCGACCATCCGTCTGCCTGCTGTCGAGTTGCCAGGTTGGAGCCCAGCCTGTGGGTATGGGGGGCTGCTGCCATGTTAGATGAATGCCCCGCGACTGCTGTCAGGCTGCCAGCTTGGAGCCGAGCCAGGCAGCTGGACCTGTAGAAACCTTCGTGCATCTTCTCCCTCGGGGCTGTTTGTATTTCATCTAATCATGACAACTCGAGGCAGCATGCTGTGAGTCTCCTTTGGCCACAGAGACAGGCAGCAGGAGCTTCACACTGCAAACTTAGAGGGGAATCCAAGTGTTTGATCTTTTCAGCAGTGTCAGATGTTTGTTAATCCTTTATTAGTTTTGGAGCACTAAACGTGCAAAGGCACACACCATATAGAATTATTTATGCACATTAATCACACTTTTGATGGTATATGCATGCTCGAAAATCCAAAAATAGTTAATGAGCCTTGGATTTTTTTATTTAGTTATTTAAGCTTTATTTATCCAGGACAATAGAAAATATTCCGTTTTCAGAGTGTCCAGGCCAAAACAGATGGTGGTACAATCAAGGGTGGTGCACAGAATATTAACACACAGAAACACAGAGGACAGAAAATACTTAGAGCAACGTACGAGAGACGAACCAGCCAAGATATATGAGCATCACCGCTCAGGAACCGTAAAACATCTGAGGTCATCATCGCCTCGGGGTAGAAACGAGCAGGCTGAAGTAACAGCCGCAGGTGATTTAAGATGATTTTAGATTCATTCAGTCCAAAACTGCAGAAGATTTAGTTGGTTTTTAGCTGGTTCCAGGAGGGAAGCTGCTAATTTCAATGCTCTTTTTCTAATTCAATATGAACTTCTGGGACAGGCGGAGGGAATGAGTTCTGGGATCTAAGAAATTAATAACTTACCACAATATTCTGTAAGTGGAAGTTTTTCTTGCCTCAGTGGATTTAAAGGCTTAAAGAAGAGAACGATTTCTCCATTTGAATTTAGGTTTTTCACAGGCTGCTGAATGTGGTGTCAAATAGAGCGTCATCAATTATAAAGTGTTAAATACTGAGACAGTGGCTCACTCTCAGAGCCTCGCTGGACTGCAGTGATACGTGATGCAAAAATGCCTCCTGCAAAATGTTGATGCTTCTTACACTGAGTCACTCGGACTGCAGAGGAGTGCAACTCGTCTGCAACATGTCTCCTCGCATTGCAGGACTTGGCTCAGCTGGCTGTACACCTACATAAACATATATATACACATATATAACAGTGAGGTCATTTTGTTTTTAAATTGCTGTCCTGCAGCAGCTACATCACCATCTTATTGGAGTTTTATTGCTCTCGTGAGGATGTTGCTGTGTGAGCGTTGCTTAAGGGAAACAAAGTTGCACAACATGCAGAAAGCAGCGTTTTCTCTCAGTTTCACTCATTAAGGTTCCTAACGCCTACGACGGTTGTTACGTCTCTCACTGCGTGTTTGAGCACAACTTGAACCCTCACATGGATTCTTGTAATTAAAACTTTCCTAATGTTGGTTTTATTTTTTCATCTGCTGCATTTAAACAGCACAATGTGTGGTGGAATTTCGAACTTTATAATACAGACACTGGGAGATCTGCACAGGAAGAAATCACCGATGACCTCACACAGTGCCAGTCCTCTGTGAATATGGATTAAGGTTAATCCTGCACAAAGCTCCACTTTCCACTCTCATCTTTTTCTTTGAGCTTTTCAAACCACTGGAGAAATCTATGACCTAGTGGCATGTTGGTTATGAGACTGACCGTTTTGATTTTCAATAGCACCACTAAGGACGTGACTGGATGGCAGTCCAGTACATGCTAATGACTTCTATCTGCACACAACGGTCTGGATCCAAGCTTCCACCATAAAACTTTTTTTCCTGCAGGAAAAAGAGGCCAGTGGAAACTGAAATGAGAAACAATCTGTGGATGTGATCACTCCTCTTTAATGGGACTCGGTGGGATTTGTACAGAGCGGGCCGGACTGTCAATCAGAATACCTAAACAAAGAAGAAAAAGTGCCGCTCAAATATTGATGCAATTCACTGAGGTTTCAGAGAAAATACATCGTCCTGCAGGCGGTCCGGGCAGAAAGACATCTGAAATATTTATGAGTTTTTCCTGTTCAATTTCATCGTAAAACCAACTGTAAATAAAACAGATTCATATGTATATGGTGTTTCATTATTCTGATAGAACGACTCCAACCTGAAAATCTGTACACACACACACACACACACACACACACACACACACACACACACACACACACACACACACACACACACACACAGGATCTAAACATCACTTCAGGACAAAATTTTCTTATTTTTTAAAAGATTTTTAAAAACAAGAATTTAAAAGTTTAAGGCTGAACCGTCTTGTTGTTACCGTGTGTCTGTCGCTGCGCTCGGGGATGATATGAAATGATTTTGTTTAATTAATCTAAGAAAAGACTCCTGGTTCGAGTGCCTGAAGGTCAAAGGTAGCAGCTGCTCTTATTAAGGATACCAGACAGACACCTTAACATGCTGGCTTGAATAAACTGTTGAGCTTTGAGTTGATATTTGACACTCACGGATCTCAAACTTTCACTGTGTCACTCGGAGGTGTGGTTGTGCTGGGGCTGTTCTGACAGCATCATATTAATGTTGTAGGGAAAGTCAAAACTAAGACGACCTACATGTTAATGAAAGCTCTGCCTTTGACAGACTAATCGTTTTTTAGCATGTTTTATAGTTTCTCTCACTCATGTATTCTGATTTAGTGATCACACAGTGCTGCCTTCACAGGTTAAATCTGGATCGGTAATGCTGTCCTTTCACGGTTCTTGGTCCGACACTGAAGCTGAACAAAGCCTGTGATGAACGTCCTCCTTCACTGAGTTCATCGCCCGGTGTTTCATCGTGAAGGTTACCGTTTGTTCGTTGCTGTTGGGGATTGTTTTCTCGAGGTCATACTTTGGATTTATGTTTGACTTCTTGGACTGTGTGAATGATTTTGCATTCGGCTCTATCTTTGCAAATAAGTTGGAGAACTTACACATGAGCAGAATATTTAGTGCTGAGGAGCTCATTAAAAACGGAGTGAAACACAAGCAGCGGCGCAGGTAACCATGCCTAAACTCCTACCTGTGAATCCCAGCAGCCTGTGAGCACTCTTCTTACTATTTTAAAAAGCGCTGTTTTCCTCTCCAGCCCAGCAAAACTGAACTTGAATATATGGTTTATTTTAGTCGCGCCGAGGTAAAAACGGAAGAAATGTGAAAATGGATCCAATGCAAAACAGAAATAATGTGTTTCAAGGACCAGTTCACGCATTTAAGGGCTCAAACGGCAAAATGACTCATAACTGAATAAATATTAAAATGTTTCACTCTGTGACAGCGTCCCTGCTGCTGTTAGTGGTCAGACTGGAAATGACTATTTCATCGTGTTTTGGTTGCACAGCTTAATTTCTCTGTGTTTTATAGACTCGACTGTTTTAACCCTGCTTATCTCTGGTCCACTCTCCTCGGCTCAGAGGTTATCAGTGACTCATCCTGATGCCTGCGCAGCCATGCAGGTGTTGGTCGGCTCTTTTCCTTATCTGCGTTGGTTAATTAACCCTGTCAGGGACACTCAGCGCTGCCCGGAGATAAAACAACAAAAAATAAATAAAATTAATGAGCTCACGATGCTCTGCAATTGCTTTGCTTATCAGCATCTGTTGACTCCTGTAGTGCCAGCTGTTTGCTTTTATTGTGGCGACAGATTAATGTCGTACAGTAGGTTATGTTACGGGTCCGAAATTGAGGACGAGAGTAAAACAATGATGGTCCAGAAGAGGTCGATCAAACAATTGATTTTTAATGAATACACGCAGCGTGGGGAGGTGTACACTGGAAACCATCAGTTGTAAATCCCCGCCCAAAAATACACTTCAGATTGCTTTTATAACATCAGGGTATTATGACGCCCCCTCTTGCGTTTACAAGCACATAATTTGCATCTTAAGAACATTCTTTGCCCCTTGTACAGACAATGATCTATTCTAAGAAATAAATGCAGACACAGAAGTTCATATTCTGGCATCCTCTTTCAAATATGGTGATGATCTCAGGCCTTTGAGGTCCCCATGGACTTGTCCTCCTTCTGTCACCTGTTGCTAGGCAAACTCAAATGCAACAAGAAGCTGAATACATTCAGGCCTTCACTCAGCTACTATTTTACTGTAGCAATATACTCAGCATATAAGCTTCTAAGATTATAGATTTAACTCAACGATTTAAAGTGGTTATAACTGCACCTGTAATAAACATGTTAATATTTGATTATGATAACCCCTGTAATACAAATTATAACATAATGCCAGCAACTTCAATAAATGCTTGGATGAAATGATAATTAATGCAATGATAAAGATGATGGTTATGTAAAATAATCCCTGTAATTCCACAGTTATCAGATCTGAGGACACCAGGTTATTATTTCCCCTCGTATCTGCCTGCATTCCTCCTCCCTCGCAGGAAATTAATAACAGTGTCAAACACACAGATTTTAAAGAATCTCATCCTTCCAGATGTGTGCTCAAACCTCCCAGTTTCCTGTTTTCTCCGTTCTCATCGCTTTAACTTTGAGTGTTTTAATCAGCTCCGTGTTTCCTCTCAGAAACCTGTCAGGTTACCCAGGCAGACGCATTTTTCTTATCTCCCTCCAGCCGTTATCGTTTTGTGGGGCCTCCCCAAACACACAGAGGAGGAGTGCATCAACTTCATTACAGCAGCGCAAAGCCGGTGAAAACTTTCCACGGCTGACAAGATGCTGCTTTTCTGCTGTTTGTGTAATCATCGCAGTGCAGCCAGAGGTGTAGCACACAGGTGTACATATGGTGGGTTTGATCATAGTCAGCAAAGACAACCAAAACAGCTTGTTGTGAAAAAATGACCAGAAGAAGATTCTTCCAGGGCTCCTGCGCTGTTTTACAAACAGTTCGATGACCTCAGTAGGACTAACAGTGTGACTTTGTTATTAATTCAGGCTGTTATGAAAAACCTGTGCGCGCCCAGCCTGTTCCCGGCTTAGCATGCACATATTAAACAGTGCAGCATTCCTAACAACAGTGTGTGATGGTTTTCTTTGCACACACTGTCACCGTCTTGGATTTTTGTTGTGTTTGGGTTCTGAATCTGGCCTTATGTTCAGTTTCTGTTTGTTGTGTTTGAAGTTTGCTAGTTTTTATCCTAGCACTGTCTGTCTCGTCTTCATGTGCTTGTGTCCTCTGTTGTTCCCTTGTCTGTGTCTCCATGTGGATATCAGATCGTGCATGTTTTGTTGGTTTGTTTCCTCAGACACGCGCTACGAAGCAGGATCTGAGCTTATTCTGCTAATTTCAGGGTTAACTCTGGTTTTTCTGTAATACAAAGGTGGATCATAGCCTCTTTGTCAGCTGGTTACCATCTGATAGTGACTACTGATGTTGGTAAAGGGAATGCATGTAGTGGAAAAATAAGCCGGGTGTGCTGAATGTGTTTCATACGACACACCCTTGACTCCGTTTTCTGTGGTTATTTCCTTTAAGGGTTTCTTTTCCTTCATGCTCTGGGTTAGTTTTGCTTTTTGTCATCACTGGTGTCTCGTTCCCTTCCTGTTTGTCTTTCCCTAATCAGCCCTGTGTGTATGAATAGTCCTTCCTTTCCTTCTTTCAGCTGCTTTAGGAGCAGCAACAGAGGATCATCAGCCTCCATCTCCTCCAACCCCAGTGTCCTCCTCTGCCACACCATTCCTCTCCGTGTCCTCCGTCACTACATCCAGACTCCTGTGGTTGTCTCTCTCTCACTGCCTCCTAACATGCCTTCCCCCTCTCCTCTCCTTGTGTCTTTGGCCAGCAGCACTACAGGCAATTGTGTGGAAATTTATTTTATTTTATTTTATGTTTTTATCCAACGAGCTCTCAGAGTACACTGGCTTGTGGCCTCTGTGACAGGGCAGTGTATGAATAGTCCCGTTAATCTTTCTCTACATCTGTTACTCTGCGTTTCCTCCCGTGAGCTACATTTTTTCTTCTTCATTTTATTGTTTTCATGCCTGTTTGACGTTTTGGACTTCATCTTAAGTCTGCCTGTTGTGTTCCACATTTGAGTCCTCTCCACACTCAACCTTACTGCTCCAGGTTGGGTCAGTCAAAACAAGGATATTTGAGAGGTTAATTCGGACCTGAGATTCGAGAGAGTCGAGGCAATGTGTTTAAAACTGTGAGTCCTCAGTTTAAAGTTAAGTTTGGAACAGCTGCATTACAAACAGTTTTTTCTTTTAACAAAACTGCAAATGTATTTCAATATTTCAAAGCTGTAGATCAACGTGACGGATTTTAAAAATCATACACAAACAGACCAGAGAGTCGGATTCTCTTAAATCACTGAAGAAAGAAGTGGTTGAAAAGGACAAAGAGTTTCTTTCATTTGCATATTCCAGCTGTGGCCACGCCTCTTTTATAAAAACCCTCGTTAAGGATAACACTTAACCCTCCTCCCTGTACTGAGACGTTAAATTCAGCTTCCTTTTGTTCGGCTGAGTGATTGTAAACGCATATTTTCCATTCCTCATGCAGAACGAGGATATGAAAACAGGCCTGCTGCCATCTGTGCGCCGATTATTACTGTTTACTGTTCTGTGTTGTTTTTTAGAAAACATATTCAGCCTCGCACCTCGTTCCTGTTTGACACACCTGCTCCATCCTCCTTCCTCCCCTGCAGCCTCATCTCTCCCCTGATGTGTTTAGAGAACGTAGCCGTCCTTCAGACTGGAGCGCTGAGCGTGATTTCCAGGAGGAAGACTGAGTCGATGAGGATGTTTGGATCGTCTCCCCCCCCGTCTCCTTTTGCATGGATTCCTGCTTTTCCTGCTCAGGGTTTAGTTGAGTTTTAAATCTTTTTATAATCCTGTTTGACTTTGGAATAAATAATAGAACGAAAAATATTCAAACTTGTGCAACGTGGTTTTTTTTAAGTCATCAAAGATGTATGATGTACAATTATTCCACCCTGGAAAAAAAGCAGTTCAAAGAAATCATTAAAGCCCAAAGTGACCCTGAGCTTCATGGCCGTGATGGGTGGAAACCTCCAACCATGACTGAACATTTAGAGGACCGGGACGTCTCATATATCCCTGTCCTGTTAACTATAAATGCTTTTTTTCCCCTCTTGTTTTGCTTTGATATTTAAATCTCGAGCTTATTTAGACAGAAGCTAAATTGTAAGGATTATAGAAGGAGGAGAGCTTCACCTCAGCATTTTCTTAGCGTCTCTGAGCACGATGCTACGGGCCTCAGTCGGCCCCTCCTCCTATAAACCTCACTGCGAGGTGACTCATATAACAGAAAGCTTTGTTTCGTCCATGTCGCTGCACTCACAGCAAACCTTTTATAGCTCACTCGCTAAAGACGAGCTCTCGGGACAGACGCCATTCAGCTGGTAGATGGGCCCTGCACCATTAAGTGAGGGTAGCATTCTTGGGCCCTTTATGATCTGATGTAATGGGAATAAATGACTGTGTTACATCACACACTAACAGACTACACTGACCACAGCAGAAGTGTAATCAAGTCCTAATGTCAGTACATTGTGTTCTGGTTTAGCTGCTTGGGCCTGACAGCTATTTTCAAATACACTAATTGGGATTTATGATGATAAATATAAGTGGAAGGAAACGGGAGCCTTAATTAAGCAATTAAGTCTTTCTTCGTGTCTTTCCTCAAGATCAAGGAAGAGTGATTCGGTGAAGGAGGTAGGAGGTACTTTGGAACGCACCCCGTATATCTCGTCGCGTCTCCAGTGCCTGACATCTCCTCTTCCTTTTTTGGAGTTTTATTTCCCTCTCGGTTTGACTCGGAGCATCCAGCAGCATGTTAATTCTCTCTGTGAGTCCATTAAAACCTCCCTGCCTGTGCACCTCCTTGTATCCTGCATTATCCTGGGTCTGCATAATGCTTTGCATAAATCAGAAAACTGTCTGTGTTAGTGTTAATAATGGGCTGCACTTGTCAGTATTTGCCTTACACTGTTCCTAATTATTATGCATCTCTGTGGGAAATGCCAGTAAAATAATAATTTTGTTTCTTATTAAAAGTTTTCTCCTATATTTTCCAATAACTGATTTGAGTCTCGGACAGGACAGTTAATTGGTTTGCCACGTGGAGATGAACCTCCTCTAAGTGACTGATCCAGATTAATAAGCAGGTCACACACTGATCTCCTGACGATAAGAAGCACAAAGAAAAAACTACACCTGTGAAACTTTTTCCCTGCTGATTGGTTTCCAGTTAATCTATTTTAATAATAACAATAATACATTTTATTTGAAAGCGCCTTTCAAAACACTCAAGGTCGCTGTACACAGTAGAGTAAAAAAGCAACATAAAAGCAAAGAGTTTACACAATCATAAGACATAAACAAATTTAAAATAGCCGAATGGAGAGGTTATGTGGGATAAGCTATTTTGAACAAGTGGGTTTTGAGTTGGGACTTAAAGAGAGAGAGAAGGTAGAGATATTTCTTAAGTCAGGAGGTAGGGAAGTCCAGAGTCAAGGAGCAGAGCAGCTGAAAGCCCTGCTCCCCATGGTGACAAGACGGGGGGAGGGGACGGAGAGTGAAAGGGAAGAAGAAGATCTGAGACAACGAGATGGAGCGGTGATGTTAACCAGATCAGAGAGATATGGAGGAGAGAGATGATTAATAGCCTTAAATGTGTACAAGAGTATTTTGAAATTGATACGATACTTGACCGGGAGCCAATGAAGCTGCTGCAGGACAGGAGTGATGTGGTGGATAGAAGGGGTCCTGGTGATGATACGGGCAGCAGAATTCTGGACGCGTTGAAGCTTATGGATGGATTTTTGAGTAAGACCAAAAAGAAGTGAATTACAATAATCAATCTGGGAAGTAACAAGGCTATGGACAAGAATGGCAGTGGCATGTGAGGTGAGAAAAGGACGGAGACGATTAATGTTGCGCAATTGAAAATATGCAGACCGAGTAACATTATTAATGTGTGAATTGAAAGATAGAGTACTGTCGAGGATGACACCCAAACTTTTCACAGAGGAAGAAATCGATACCGGCGAGTTATTGATAGTAATAGAGAAACTGTTGGTTCTGGATAATGTTGATTTAGTGCCTACCAGGAGGAGCTCGTATTTGTTACTATTGAGTTTAAGAAAATTAGAAGAGAACCATGAATTTAGTTCAGCTAAGCAGAGGGTGAGGGAGGATGGGGGAAGAGCAGAATCGGGTTTAGTGGACAGATAAAGCTGGGTGTCATCGGCATAACAGTGAAACTGGATATTGTATTTACGGAAAATGTGTCCAAGCGGTAGAAGGTAGATAATGAAAAGAAGGGGCCCCAGGACAGATCCCTGGGGCACGCCAGTGGTCAGAGGAAAGGGCTGAGAAGTAAAGGATTTGAGTTGAATGAACTGAGAGCGATCAGACAGGTATGATTTAAACCAGGCTAGTGGGGTATGGGAGAGACCGATGGAGGCTAGCCTACTGGGAAGAATGGAGTGAGAAATAGTGTCAAAGGCAGCACTCAGATCAAGGAGGATAAGAATGGAAAGTAAACCGGAGTCAGCTGCCATAAGAAGATCATTGGTTATTTTTATAAGTGCTGTTTCAGTGCTATGGGAGGGGCGAAAACCAGACTGGAACTGTTCATACAGATTATTATTAGTTAAATGTGAGTGGAGTTGTGTGGCAACTATTTTCTCAAGAATTTTAGAAAGGAATGGTAGATTGGAAATAGGCCGAAAATTCTCAAAATTATTGGGATCTAGACCAGTTTTTTTTAATATTGGGGTGATGGCAGCAATTTTGAGGGAAGCAGGAACAGTTCCAGTGGTAAGTGAAGAGCAGATGATGGCAGATATGAGGGGAAGCAAAGAAGGTAGACATGCCTTAACCAAAACTGTAGGAATGGGGTCTAGCTGACAAGTAGAAGGTTTTGACTTACAGATGAAATCTGAAATATCAGTAACCAAGAGGAGCTGGAAAGCAGAAAAACAGTGTGATGGGAGAGGAATTACACAGGAGGAGCTAAATGGAACATCGGAAACCAGGTCTTGGTGTATTTTGTGAATTTTCTCGATGACAAATAACATTAAAGAATCACAGAAAGAAGACGAGTAAAGATGAGCAGGTAAAAAATCTGGTGACCTGAAAGAAGAGTTGAACAGTGAAAACAATATCTTGGTTGAGTCATCTTTTGAACAGATAATGGTGGAGTAGTAAGCAGATTTTGTTTGATTAATACACTCCTTATAATACATGATATGATTATAAAACACCCAGGCACTTGCAAAATTCGCTGGATCGCCAGTAGTATCAGCAGAAGACAAGGTTTAAAATTTGTTAAGATGTATCAAAGAATATATAAATAAAAGATAAAAAGGTAAAAAGATACCGGTGAGTAGCGGCAGCAAGTCGCGCCAGCGTTCACTCAACACTCAACTCAAATTTTAGTATAAAATAAATCAGAAAAATGTTGGTCATTGTCCTTCCTGCCTCTTGCCTTAGCGTTATGTTGCTATTGCTTATGTAAAAAAAAAAAAAGCCTTAAAAACAGGGATTCATCCTCCAATTTGATTTTTATCTGTTGGTGACATTTTTAGGTTTCTGTCATGGTCTGGGTGTGTCACAGTATTTCTCCACAGTGCCTTGCTCTCCTCCTCTGGGTGGAGCCATCGTTGCTCCTCCCAGGATCTCCACCTGGAGCTGATTAGACCTGCTGTAAGAGCAGCACACACAACTAGGCTGTATCCAAATTCAGGATCTGCCGCCTTAAAGTACGCAGCCTCAACGGTCCTCAAGGGCCGCGTGCTCAAAGACCGCTAAGGCCGGAAGTGCGAGGCTTGTGAAATAGGACGCTCTAGCCTCCGTCGCGCTGCCCAGGTTGCCTAGCAACCATGATAGCTGGAAACGTGTCATACAGCTTTGTTTGACAGAAATGAAGGAGAACATATTTTGTTCATTTGTTTCTACATGAGCTCTGTGTGAGTTGATAAGTATCTGAGGCTGAGACCACAGGACTGTAAAACATGATAGTTGGGCTTCATTTCTGTACTGAACAGTCATTTCAAGATTAGCTAGTAAATAACAATTAGCTAATGTTGTTCATGAGACTAAAGTCATCTCACTTTGCTAATGTAAATATAATATGGCCAATATTACAGTTATTATATTAATCATGATTAGTTATTACAGCACTGAGTTTGAACTCTGTGCCAAATACTGAGCTTCAGTAAAGATTCAAGTAGCAGTTATTTATATTTCCTATCACCTTAAATCTTCACTCAAAGACACTCAAGTATCTCTGACAGTGTATATACAGATGTATTATATATAAGAGACAAATATTGTTCTTTCAGTATGTTGGCATTACTAAATTTGGCTCAATGCTTACATATATGTGTAAAAAGAAAATGTACGAGCTGTGAAAACTGTTTCTGATAGAATGAAGATCAGACTGATATATGAAATATTCCTTTATTGGGTGAGAAAATCAGACCATGTCATAACTGCTTTAAGTCATACAGAATAGATATCAGAGCCTTAAACAGGCTGACTTCTGCTAAATGGGTCAAACTTGGCAGAAAGTCTACAAACACATAACATCCTTATAGAATATGATGTAACACTATAGATCAACTTACCTCAGAATATATAAAGCATATAAACAATTACAGCAATATGATGCAACAAACACAGCAGTGCTACTAATCCAAAATACTCAAAGCTTCATAGAACTGAAACAAACATTTATTTTAGCTCCATTCTGCTGCTGATACATACTTTAGGTTTCTGA
Source organism: Oreochromis aureus (assembly GCF_013358895.1). Lineage (NCBI taxonomy): Eukaryota > Metazoa > Chordata > Actinopteri > Cichliformes > Cichlidae > Oreochromis > Oreochromis aureus. The sequence goes on along the minus strand of NC_052948.1, from coordinate 64,966,800 downwards.
ATATTAAACTTGTTGCTGCCTTTCATAGTGTGTAACTTGAAGGCCCTGAGTACTTTCTCCCACACTGAAAACACTGGGATGATAACATTATTTGAACATTACCTAATAAGACTGATTCAGGACAGACAATTAGTTATGTTAAACTTTCCTAGCAGTCCTTCACAAACAGGGAACAGTCTGTCTATTCTCTCCATCTGTCAGCTGCTGCTGGCTCTTCCTCCTCCTCTTCCTCACACACTGCTGAGTTTGTCCTGGTGGATCATCAGGGTGCAAAGCCTCACAGATGATGTGCAGCAGTGGGTCCCTCAGTCTGTCCTCACTCTGGACACTTGCAGTTGTCACACATGGAAATCAAATGTGTGATAAGCTGCAGGATTCAAACACAAGTGTAACTTATAAATACATGTTCATACTTTTATTCCACAATCAGAGAGAAAGAAACAGAGAGAGAGTGCAGGACAGACAGACAGGTGACAGTCTCAGGTGTACACACTGCTACAAAACAGCACAAGAGACGGAGGATTTAGTGTTTGTGTTATTACGAGTGCTAAACAAGAAGAGTTCCCAGATGGTCCAGTGGACACATGTGTGACTCCTGTGATTAAAGCATCTTTCTTTCAGCTTAACGAGTGAACCGTCAGCTCGTTCAAACACACGTTAAAGTCCGTTTGGCTCGACACCACCGAACAGAGGCAGCAATATAACATAGCTAACATTAACAGTGCAGTGAATCCTGCTTGTGCCGTCATATTCAGGACTGCAAACCGAGCAGCATCACTGACTTTCAGCTTGTTGTGTTTGTGGATATATGACTGACTTTAATTATCCATAAAATCATCACATTCTCTGTACGATTAAAGTCAACTATATATATATTTAGAAGTAAAGGCTTTAAAACCAAGTTACCGCTGAAAGTACAAACATCACTAATGTCACATAACTTTGCTGACATGTGGCCAACAGTAATGTTTTAATGTTCTTAAACATTCGCACATAAATAAGTGACATCATATTCAGTACTTACTTTTGACAGTTCACTCTTCGACCGCTCCCTTCTGCCGTATTTTATGGCAAAATTATCCACACCCACCGCCGCGCTATGGATTGTGGGATATATAACCACTGAAGCGTGCACGGACCACGCTTGATATTTGGGGAAATCGACGGGCGCATTTGGGTATGCATTTGAAGTACACTTCGAATTGGGACAGCCGTCGTCGCGTGGCGGTGACGTAATCACACTTGAAATGCGTACTTCAAGCGTGCAGACCCTGAATTGGGACACAGCCGAAGTTCTCCAGAGGCCTGGTGATGAACTAATCATGTGATTCAGGCGTGTCGACCCAGGGTGAGATCTAAAACCTGCAGGACACCGTCCCTCGAGGCCTGGAGTTGGACTCCCCTGGACTAGAGGAACAGAGGGAACGTGAGACCGGAGACGAGAGCAGCTAAACATGGGCCACGGGAAGGCAGAGTGACAGGAAACTAGGAAGTATAAATATAACACAAACAGAAAACGATAAAGGGAACTAAACTCATGTAAAACAACTTAAACCAGAATTACCCAGCGCTGTGGCAGTCAGGTTAATTACTGATTCTTAACAGCCCAGAGATGTGAGTACTGTAGTGCTGTTACAGACTGGAGACCTGTGCAGGGTGGACCCCGCCTCTCGCCCTATGGTAGCTGGGATACGCTCCTCCAGAGTCTGAAAGGAAGAATCACAGAGAGCAGATTTAGCCCATGCAGAGTGGGAGCTGATTGGACCAGAGTAAAGATGTCAGCATCGAGTTTGACGGTGTGGGAGTGACATAGTGAACAGAGGAATGATTACAGAGCTTCCTTATTGATCTGACACTTCAGTTTCATGTGTGAAAATAATGTTTCATGCTTCCTGATCCACTCCAGAGGGATCTGTGAACTTCTTGGAAAATTCACATCATCAAAGACAAAAAAACTCCATCCTGGGCATTAAGGTAGTCAGCTGACCTCACCTGTAACTGAAACAAGCCCAGAGAAAGACGCTGCAGCCGCAGGCTTGTACAGCAGGCACCATGCATCGCGTCATGCACCTGTCTTTGCACCCTGAGGTGTCCGTCCAACACAGGATCGGTTTGGGATGCTCTTTGTTGGTTCACAGTAAATATTATAATTTAAAAAAACCTTAGATTTTTAGGGCCTTACATGGTCACAGCTTTTATGTTGTGTTCTGTTTCATGTTGTTACAGCAGGTTGTTGTTTTATTGTGAAGCAGTTTGTGATTTTTATCTGAAACACGGCATTAAAGCTGTTAAATAATCCATTACCAAGGGAAGCATATTCATCACTGCAGTAATTATCCAATGGAAAGCTGCTCTTTTAAATCCAGGTAATGACTTTTTTTAAAGATCTTGGCAACACTTCAAAAATCCTCTTTTTCACAGACACCTGAATATGAAACTTCGTGGTAGTCACACCAACATTAATGAAGTCAGACTGAGCCCTGTGTGCTGTGACACTGTGATCCAACACAGAAACACGTCTCTTTATTAGGAACGGGAAAGGAAGTGGAAAAATTCTGGATCAAAGTGTAAGAAGTTGAAATCCCTTCTTTGTTGTCCTGTTCAGGGTTTTAACGGAGCGCCTTGGTGTCCCACGACGGAGCACCGCTGCGCCGCTCCTGCAAATCCTCTTCCTCTTTCACTCAACAAGACAGGAAACCAGAAGAACAGATCAAAGTACAAATGTGCCGTTCACCGAGGTTTTATCTTAACGAGCCTGGCTGATGATGAGCTGGCACACTCATGTTGTAGCACGTGAACTCCTCTCCTCTGTTCTCTCTTATCAGCCACACTCGCTGCAGCGCTTCAGAAAAATCAATTAAAACACTCAAACTAAAATAAACAGCTTGCACACTGCAGGGCTTTGTTGCACCATGGACTATGCAAGTCCAGGAGCATGAATGAAGCGATGTTTAGGTGCTTTCTGAAGGTCTTTTAAATGTTATCTGTGACTATTAAATGGTTTGTTTTTGTGTGCTTATTTTCACAGCATCTGACCAACAAACACATCTACAGCATCTGAAAGTCACGTCCTTAAGAAAGAGGAACAAATCCAGCAAAGACCTGATGCAGGCCCTGAGAGATGCATCTGGACCTTCAGCTGATCATCTACTGTTCACTGAAGCTTCATCACTAATGGTCTCAGTGGAAGGACGGCTGTCAGGAAGCCATTTGTACAGAAGGGAAGCAGGAGACACACTACCAGTGCAGCGAAAGCACACCTGGACAAAAACGCACACAGTCCATCAGTCACGGATCGGCCTCCCCAGAGCCCGACCTCAGCATTACTGAGGCAGTGTGGGATCATCCTGACCAGTGTTGGGTAAGTTACTTTAAATTAGTAACTTAGTTACATTACTAGTTACTTCTCTAAAAAAGTAACTCAGTTACTTCAAGTTACTCGTTACTTTCAAAGTAACTAGTTACTAGGGAAAGTAACTTTGGTTTTACTCAGAATTCTCTTGTTAATGTGTTGCTTCCGTAACTGGATACCCAGCCAGTTTGCCAGTCTTCTAGCTTGCTTACTTGCCACAAGTGCACTGTGCCACCTACCAATAGAAAGGAAAAATAATGTGCACATTTCCACGAGAGAAATCCCACGCCTGGACCGTCGTTGACCGCCGCCATGATTCTAGCCTGCTTTTACATCCAACACAAAAACTGCAGTCGTGGTGCTTTTGATTGTACTCAGAACTTGGAAATTCTGCCTTCTGAATAGGAAGATGTAGGTAACACCAGACTGCAGATGAGCTGCATACAGAGCTGGACTGGGACAAAACAATCGTCCCGGGCATTTTGACTAGAGACCGCCCACCATTATAGGAAAAATCATAAAGCCTTTGAATGAAAACAAACACTGTTGTGACAGTGATGTACACTGTTCTGATGGTATATATGTATCAATCTATCAATTGTTTGTTGTAAGACTCAGATAATTATTTTTTTTAAAGCGAGACATTTTAAATGAGAATAATAAAGAAAAGTATTTCCTTGTCCCCCCTTTCCCTGTTAATGCCCTACCTGGCCCCTGGCAACACTTTGCTAGACCCGCCCCTGCACAGTTACCAGCTGTCAGCTACTTAGAAAAGGATCCTGGTGTTATTTGTCTCTCAGAAACAGTTCATAACTTCCTTCAACTCATTCATGTCACCTAAAAGGTAAAGCTGTTTCTCCATCAGCTGTTCAGCTCTGATGATTCAGTAAGGACATCTCCTGGTTTCATCTGCATGTTTCCTCTCACCAGATAACCAAACCGATAACATGACCAGCAGCTTTACAGCTGTGGCTCCAGCAAACATCAGCTGATACTAGAAATTAATATTAAATAAATTCTAACAACAGCTGATCAAGCTTAAACGTGCTGCTGTTGTTTAACGCAACATCCGCTGGTTTCCTCTTTCTGGCGCAAAGTGGGCGATAAATAAACAAGAGAGAAAAGCCGATCAGCTGATCATTGATCAGTTTCATGATTGAAGTAGAAACAGGAGAGAATGAGAGAAGAAGAGGCAGCTGTGCAGCTTCAGCTTTGTGTCTTTTCATTGTAGCTGAAGTCCGGGACAAACTGTGTTCCTTTTCACCTCAGTACGAAACGCGTAATATTTTCTCTGAATACCATACGATTCTGTTTTTTACGGGACGGTTGGCAACTCTAATAATTAACCGTATGAACAAAATAAAGTTCAACATCAGTAACATAGCACCCACACAGCTGTATAGAAACTCCGTCATGCTAGCTAGCACGCAGTACGAAAATCTCAGCATACCAAAAATAAACTCCACCTAAACTTGGTTTATATCTGACTCAGATAGACTGCAGGTCATAACTTCTTACCTGAAGTTCAGTTCACCTGACACTCGGACGGGCGGCCGCTTCGGGTCTCTCCTCTTGCCTCCCTTTTCCTTCATCCACCTGCTGGCTTCCACCACTTGCTAATGTTATTGAATCTGTGGAAGCTCCGCGATATCCACCACACGAAGTAACGAGTAACGAGCCTATCTAAATCCCAGTAATGAGTAACGCGTTCCTGGTTTTGGCATAATAACTAGTTACCGTGCTCGTTACCACAATAATAACGTAGTTACTGTAACGCGTTACTTAATAACGCGTTAGTCCCAACACTGATCCTGACAGAGCACCGAACAAAAGACAGAAGCATCCAAAGACACAACAGGTTTCTCCTGTTCTGTTGGAAAATGTTGGCAGATGTGACAAATTTAGACAGAAATGAGATGAAAAGGAGGAGCGAGCATGGTGGTTGGTTCCAAAGCGGCTTGCAGAGTAACTGCAGACAGACGGCTGCAGTGGCTTAGCAGAGCTAACACTGAGATCAGTGAATCGTGACTCTGTGCTAGTGATGCGCGAATCATGAACGAATCGTTCAATACTCGAGAATCACTTTACTGACTCGTGAATCATGATTCACAAGCGCAACTGACTCACTGACTCATCCCTGTTGCTGTTAGCAAACTAATTTCACTAGTAGAAATATATCTAGCTTATAATTCAAATTGTGAAGAAAAACACAACATCCAGTATCTTAACAAAAACATTTCTGCTCTGAACTGGAAGAAAAAACCCTGAGTAGAAGCTCACATCAAGACAATAGCTCCTCGGTTCACAGTAGCAACGCTCTGCTAACATGCTAACAGCACATTTGAGCTACTCACCCCCTCCATTCCTGCGCTGCCGCTGAATCGTAGGGGAAGCAAATCACTCATGACTCACTAACCCCCTCCCTCCTGTGCTGAATCATAGAGCGAGCGAATCACTCATACTCACTAACCCCCTCCCTCCTGTGCTGAATCGTAGCGTAAGCAAATCACTCAGGACTCACTAACCCCCTCCCTCCTGTGCTGAATCATAGAGCGAACGAATCACTCACTCACTCACTCACCCCCTCCCTCCTGGCTCGCAGCTACTTCTTCTTCTTCTTCGTTGGCAACCAATGTTAAGGCGCACTACCGCCCCCTGGCTCACAGCTCAGTGGACATTTAGATGAGAAAATATATATTTGACACATGTAAGGAAAATACTAATAAAATAAAAATAAACAAAAGAAATGTTCCTTTAGAAATTCTTTTGCTCTTTTTTTGCTCTATAAAATAGTTGTTTTCTTTAAGAATCACTCATCTTAGCAGTAGGATTTACATTAAAAGAGAAACAAATTAAGTTTGAGTGAAAATGTACATTTTTTGCACTCTCTGGTCAACTGACTCAGTGACTCAAATGACTCAAAAAACCCGATTCACTTTGGTGAGTGACTCATTAAAACTCGATTCAGTAAAAAGAATCAAATTTACCATCACTACTCTGTGCTCGAACTAATGCCAAGCTCAGATTTAGGATAAAAGTTGCACCAATTATTGAAGATTTGATTTGCATTCAAGCTTGTGAGAACATCAGCATGTATGTATGTATGTATATATACATATATGTATGTATGCATGGGTGTATCCGTATGTATGCAGGTGCATGTATAACTTGCACATATCTTTCTTGTGTAAATGTAAATCTGTCTGTGTTATTGTGTAAATACTGATGCTATTGTTTAGTTCACACACATGGAGAGATGCCAGACTGCCTTTCATTGTTCTTATAGCAGTGACAATAAAACGCTATTCTATGTCTGATGTTGGTTAAAACTCTGAAATAAGAGTGTAGTTTTGGAGATGATCTGCGCTGATGGGACGGCAGAGTTACACAGAAGAAAGCAAAAGACAAAGTTTTCCCTGCAAAGTTAAAACTATCGAGCGTGAAGTTCCTGATCTCAGACAGTGAGACGCGCAGCTTCTTCTGAACATCAGTCGGACTCAGCAGAGCCTTAAATCAGGAAGCTCGACGTGACGCCGTCATCCTCAGCATTCAGTTATCGCTTCACTGGAACTGATTCTGCTGAAAGAAAACAGAAACGTCTAACCTCGGCACATGACAGGAAGTGTTTCCTGATCTGCACATTTTACTGAAGTGTGAAAATCCACCTTCTTGATTTTTCTATTTTTTAAATATTTGTCAGACTTAAATGTTTCAGATCATCAAAATAACTTTAACATTAGACAAAAATAACCTGAGTGAATGAAACAAATGCAGTTTTTAAACAATTGTATTTGCAGTGGCTTCAGAAAGTATTCAGACCTGTTGCTATAATTATCACCAGATGTTTTTTCCTGGTAAATCAGCCAGTTTGCTTCATGAATTTAGACTTTTAAGATTAGTTTTGAAGTTTTACTCCCCTTCACATGTTGTGCTGATGGGACATAAATCCTCACTTTCCTGGCTGGTAAAGCTGCGACTCATCCAGACCTCTGTATTTATTTCTTTTTTAATCCTTTCCTGTCTGTCAGAATCAGAATTATGATCTGATGCTCCGTGGTGCCAAAAACATTCTGCTTTTCCAAGATCGGCTCTATAAATTCTCTATTAGCTCCTCTTGTTCATGTGAATATTTTATCAGTTTATTTATTAAATTTCTATTTGTCCTGTTTCAGTTATTACCCCATCCACATATGTGGATATGATGATGTGTAAGGCAGGAAGGAAAAAAGGGGGGGATGTATAGTAAAAAGGATAGAGTGCACAAACGTATCGCCAACGTCTGCACCTGAGGGTGGGAGGTCAGGATCACGGCCCCCAGGAGCCAGAGGCAGAACGAGATGGATCCAGGAGAACCGAGACCTGAGTCTGCACATCTTGGCAATATCAGCCCACTCATCCCAGCAGGAGGAGGAGGAGGAGGGGGGAGGCCCTAGGCCGGGCGCCCACAGCCAAAGGGTGGGAGTCCCAGAGTCCCTCACTAGACACCAGCCACCCCCGTACATGTTGAGAACAGGCCCCCTGGCTCCCATGAACCCACCTGCACCCAGCAAGGAAGAGGTCCAAGCCCCCCCAAGCTACCAAGGGAGCGGGCCAAGCACAGCAGAACATCCAGCGGGGAGCAGTGACCATGACCCACAGGGGTCAAGGCCCCCCCCCGCCTCAAAGCTGCCTCGAACCCGCAGCAAACTGGGTTGATGCCAAAGCCCACCACAAACCACCTCATCCAGCCTTCGTGTGTCTCTAAGACTGAGCTGTTATCTTTTGCTAGTCAGCATCTCTGTAGGCGGTGTGGTGGCGATATCTGGACCGCTGAGTGTTTTTAGGCATTCAGCCATGATGGTCTGAGTTTGCAGCCTGTGAGGCTGCTGCTTCAGAGCCCCAAATGTGAGCTGGCCACAAAGAATGACTCAGATTCTTTTCCATTTTACTTCTTCCTATATTTTTTTAGATTTATAATAATAGCCCTCATTTTCCTGCAGGCATCAGTGTCACACACACACACACAGAGGTGGTACTGCAGTGAAAATGAAAGCTGGCGCAGGTTGTTATCTGTCCCAGCACTGCGCCCCACGCGGCGTCTGAAAGCCTCGGGGTGTCCACCTGAAATTAAAGCGATTTGGTGAAATCTGATGCACTGAATTATAAATGAAAGCACGACGTCACACACGTGAAAGCAGATTCTATTTGTCTCACTGAATACGAGATGAAATTCAGTTTGCAAGTTGAGGTTTCTGGTGCTAAACGTGGGAGGACTGAGGCTGAAGTCTTTCCAGGACTACTCTCACAACTTGGCAGCCATCTTGAATAAAATCCAATGAGTTACTTTTGAAAAATATAAGTTCACATCAATCAAATGAAAAATGCTTCCAAAGTCTGAGCTTCACGGTGTTGGCTTCTCAAGTGTTTATGAACCTCCACGACCACCTGACATCCCTGTCTAGCCTGCTGATTGGCTCTCAGTTTATATACGTATAAAATCCCCGCTCGCCCCTGCGGGCGGTTTATCCTTCAAGCTCGGGTCCTCTACCAGAGGCCTGGGAGCTTGAGGGTCCTGCACAGTGTCTTAGCTGTTCCCAGGACTGTGCTCTTCTGGACAGAGATCTCCGATGTTGTTCCCGGGATCTGCTGGAGCCACTCGCCTAGTTTGGGAGTCACCGCACGGAGCGCTCCGATTACCACGGGGACCACCGTTACCTTCACCCTCCACATCTTCTCCTGCTGTTCCCTCTTCTTGATGTTGCTGTCATTCGCTTCATCTATCACTGCGGCCGTCTTCCTCTGCTTGTCTACCACCGATATCTCTGGTTGGTTAGCCACCACCATTTTGTCCGTCTGTATCTGGAAGTCCCACAGGATCTCAGCTCGGTCATAGTTGTATAGGAACAGTATTGTTGGCGCTGCAGGTTGGGGGTTTAAATCCCGATGAAGGTGCACCTCCAGTGAGGCTCTCAATGCTACCCAAGCATATTTTGGAGTTATCCTCAGGGAGTCCCTGGAGCGTCTCTGGTGCTGAAAAGTTGAAGCAGGTTTATCAGAGTGACTGTGAACTTTAATGAGGTACATTTGATTTGATGCAGGAATAAAAGTTGTGGCGAATGAAAGGGAAATTGGCTGATTTTATTATTTGGGTGACTACCCAGTCTGATGTTGTTGGAGATGAAAGTTGGTCTGTTACTGCTGCCAGAGGGTGACATTAACGCTCCGGGGAGGAGAGGGAGGAGAGGAGGGAGAGGGAGGGAGAGCGTTATTGGATTTTTAATTTGAAGTTTGCTCTCCAGCTGAGTGGAAGAAGTCCAGAGGTTCACAACACGCTAACACTCATTCTCGTGTTGTGTGTGTGTGTGTGTGTGTGTGTGCGCGTGTGTGTGTGTGTGTGTGTGGTGTAATATGTTGCCAGAAGTTGGAACCAGATTTTCTTTGAGGGGAAAATTAAAAGAAAATAAATGAGAAAGAAAATTGAAAGTGCAAAGGAGAAAATGGGCGTTTAAATGGCTCACAGGCCGGCGTTCTGCTGCCACTTGTCAACAAGTAAATGTTGATTGTAAGACTGAGAGAATAACGACATCATCATCATTTTGATTGGCTACACTTTGCAGCTCCGTGTGCCCCGGGGCATGAAATGACCTGAGCTCAGAGGAAGCGTCGCTGCGTGTAACTCGTCAGCGAACAGATGCTGTTCTTCTCTCATTTGCAGTGATGGTTTGGTGTCGTGGTGTCGGCGGCTGCTCAGCTCGGAGGAAAATGGAAACCACATTTGTCTTCTGTTTCACCTTTGAGTGGTGGTCTCTGAGCTGACCCTGAGCAGAGAAAACTCGTCTCATTTGGTATCGTTTAACCTTCATTCACTCGTCTCACACGTTTACAGACACAGCAGAACAGAAAAAGGCGAGTGACACATGGATGCTTCGATGAGATGGGACGAGTGTGCACGTGCTTCTGAGCTCAGGCTCGAGTTCATCTGACCGAAAGTTTCTAAATGAAATACGAGCAGAGGGAGTTGGAGCCGTCCACCCATCCATCCCTCTGCTTACCTGCTTCAGGGCTGGAGCTTATCCCAGCTGAGGCAGGTGAGAGGTGGGGTACACCTGGACAGGTGACCAGTCTGTCACAGCTATCACCGGAAATCTGTGAATTTATGAGGAAAACGAAATTCAAACAATAAACTTGGAATTTACCAGAAACAAAGTTTGGATAGATGTGATTTTTGATGACGGATCGTGTGACGACGCATCAGGACATCGTGCTCTGAACTCATCTAAATGATGGATAAAAGTTGAATTGTGGATGAGACCGGATCGATGAGGTCGTGGTTACGCTGCAGATGTGTCCGACCTGCTTACTCAGCACACTGTGGTTATCCAATCAGCCATAGGTTTAAGTAACGCGCATTAATGTCTGATGATGCTGTTTAATAACTCGCAGCGTGTTAGATCGAGCTCTTTGGCTGTGTTCTGGTCTCACTAACATGAAAAATAAGAGAGAGATGTTTCTGAGAGCGGGAAAATGATTCACCACATAAAGTCAGTATTTAATGTCCTAATCGGTCATTTTGGATCTCGGAGAACTGCTTGAGGATTCATAAGGATTCAGCTTTTCTTGGAAACCTGTTTGGTGACGTTCAGTGGTTTTCCTAGAACTTCCCGCACCTTTTCAGATTCTGTTCCATGGTGTGAGGCCCAACTGTCACATCGAAATACTTTAAATGAGGCTTTGTGCACTGCTGAACTCCAGGCCTGCTTAAGATGAAGCGAAGCATGAAGACCGTCCTCTTCTTCAGCCACTAATATTTTGTCTTATAATCACATCCTGAAGTGTCTGGATTTGGAAAATCCACCAAAATGAAGCATTACAGATTTAATATTAGCAGAGTCTGCATTTTTAATGTGCTGGAAACCCTTTGGGCTGCTTTCTGCCTCCAAACTCTGCACTGACACCTGACCGCTGCCTTGCTCGAGGATAGCCGAAAATCAGTGTTTTGGATGAAAACTGTGTGACTGTGTCTGCTGGAGTAAAATATGCAAAGCTGTGTCTTTATTCTGGACTACTGAGGGCAAAAGTCTATTTACATCTCTGACAATCTGCTGTCTTACTAAAATCTGGGTTATGCCGCCTCTGTCAACACGAGGTTTTAAAGTTCAGATATGGACAAACTAAAAATCCCAGTATGACCTACTGGTTCTCATCTGTCCCAGAGCTGGGCTTACTCTTGGCCAAGCTTGACCTTTAGCCCTGAATGGGTCGGCCCAGGACGTCCAGCGAAGCACCTCGCCTCTGTTCACCTCGTTTCCTCTGCCTGCACGTCATTACCTTTGTGTCTTATCTCCTCTGTAGTTTCTCGCTCTGTGCTTTGTGCCTCGCTGCAGGACGTTTTCATGGTAAATTCAGCTTGAACATTAAGCTTGCACAGCTTGTACACCTGTCTTTGATAAAAGAGAAGCTTGCTGTTTATAGAAATTATTTCCCAGTATAAGGTTAAGCTGTAACAGATGTTCATTACTTACCTACAGCCCCATTTCTGCCCTCAGCTAACAGCAGCCATTTGAAGTGTTTGAACTAATGTTGAAGGCTTTGAGCTTTAGTCTGATCCCGATTCATCTCGAAGCAACGCAGGAAACTTTTCTTCTCGCTCAGTAAACGCCGTTCAGATCGATCTCATGCTAGTTTAATGAAGACAACTAGCTTCAGAGCAAAAGTGGAACGATCCTGTTTGTGCCGCTTATTGTGCAGCAGAGCTAAAAACTTACAATAAACATCAGGTTGTGTTAAAGTGTCAGCACTGATCGATCAGTGTGATGCAGCTGGAGATGCCAAATTAGCGTTCGTCCTTTGACTTTTCATGCAGCTCAGCAAACATCCGAACCGAGCGCTAACCTCAGGAGCTGCAAAATGATGTCAGCAGTGCAGTTCCTCTGACATCCAGCAGACTGCAGCAGTGAGTCGGTCCCACAGACTCTGTTAAAACTTTACAGCAGAAATAAACACGTTTACACAAACTGCTTGGTCTCTATATAATTTCTCCCTTCACAATAACTGTACAGGGTTGTTTTTTTAATAACTCCGCCGTTTAAACTGCATTAAGGCTTAAAGATATAGTAGAGCATCATTAGGGGCGTGGCCTCTTTAACTGACAGGTGGACTTGGCGGCTGTAGCTGCTAGCTGTCTGCTAGGCTTCACCTCAGGAGTCCCTAGGACCTCTGAAAGTGAAGATGTAAGATTCACTGAATTCAAACCAACCGAGGACAGTCCGAGCGGCCGGTGTGCACGTTCACAGATCACCTGCACTTGCTCTTGAATCAGTAAAATATTCCCTTCACAGGGATCATTCCTGTCCTGTGGCTGGACATCAATAAATGCAAAATGTTTCAGAGAATGAACAAAAGTCCAAAGAGTCTCGGAAAGCCGTCGGCTCTGTTGAGCACTCCTGTTCTTTTCTGTTAAAAGTCTCAACTGAAACAGACCACAGGAATCTCTCTGCTTTCCACACAGAGCCTAATCAGGTTCATCTCGTCTGTGAATTGATGAAAAATTAAAGCCCTGATTAGGATCATCCTCTCTGCTGACTGATGACAGTAAACCTTAAGGCTTGTTGCTGCACACATGATTAGATTACCGACTTCTAACTGTTCCTTTAGGAGAAATGCGATTAGCCTGACTGCTGTGTGCGGACGCCGGGAGAATAAAACACTTAGAAAAGTTGAGACGTTCTACAGGTTCATCTGGCCCGTGAGGTATTATTGATAGGAAGCTCTTCCTGTTCTCTCGTAGCTTAACAGAGATGAAGGTCAGCATACTGAGGGAAAAACAAAGGTTTGTAATGATCAGCTGGGATGAAATGAGGGGAAGATTGACAAAACTCTCATCACTATAGCAATAATGCACTTTACATTCTGCTTACATTTATAAAGATCATCTTTATCCTGGCAATACAAGTTCCTGAAAACAGGCTCTGAAGAACTTTGATAGGTCCCAGACTCTGTAGACGGAAAACCAGATGTTTTCATGCAAAACGTCCAAGGAGAGGACGATTGGACAGGTTTCACTGTGGCTTCCTCTCATGATGTGATTATGTAGATATTTCTGTCTGGAGTGGAGCAATGCAGTCCAAGCTGGACAAAGAAGAAGAGAAAAGAAGAGAGAGTAGTGCCAACTAAAAGTGCAGGCTGCAAAGTGCTGCCTCTGAAGGCTAATGACTCTTTATTCAGTTAACTGTTAATTATGAGTCTGTTGTGCTAAGGAATAAATGTTTTTTGATGAGGCCTGTGGGAGACGAAGGCATAATTAGCCAAAGTGAGAAAACACCTTGTTTGTATTCCTTTCAGTTTACATTTTAATCATTCAGCTCCCAGCCAGACTCACCGCGGATGTGCTTCAGCGCTTCTGTGGATGAGGAGGTCAAAGGTCACGTGGTTTGTTGCCATAACATTACCTCGTTACGTTCAGCTCTTACGCTGCAGTGGTGCTGATTGCAGGGTAATCAGCGGGATGAGTTTCTGTCTGTAAAACCGCTCCTGTGTTTGTTCCTCTGACAGAACGGGAGCATTTAGGAGGAGAGGCGGATTCAGGCTGTGAAGCAGGCTGAAACATCACCACGGTCTACAGAAGCAGCTGAGGAGCAGCCATCACGTCTGGGCTGCTCTGCTGCTACAGAAACATGAATTTAATCCGTTTTGTGTTTGCTGTTGTTTGCTGACTAATATTAAAATGTGTTTGATCATCTGAAATGTGTCCTGTACGTGTTCATATCAGCCTGTTAAGCAATGACACGAAGATCTTGTTGTGATCCAAACAACCAACATAATGCTGAACCTCGTGGATTGTCTCAGAACTTTAACTGAGAACAAGTTAATGTTTGATCTCACCTTCACTAAGGCTTTAGTAATAGTACTTTACAGTCACACTCACCTGTTCTTCTAACCAGGGGCAGCCAATCAGAGGAAAGCTGCCTTAAAGGCGCAGGATTTCAGACAGAGGATGACGAGAGGAGCTGCACTGAGCCCAGGTGGCTGCAGCTCTGCAGGAAAAGCAGCTCTAACCCGAGTGCTCACTGGGCTCTGAACGTTAGATAGAAAGCACAGGTGTGACTGGGTGAATGAGGCTTGTTGTGTAAAGTGCTGCGAGTGCTCAGGTGGAATAGAAAGCGCAGTAAAAGAGCCAGCCCATAACCATTAAACTGTGAATCTTGCAGAGCATGTGATCAGGATCAACCACCTCACCGAACCTCTGAGACCGAAGTCTTCATCGTATTCTTCGGCTCTACACTGAGTTCGAGAGAATTAATGGCTTTCACACATTAGCTGGATAAAGAAATGTAAGGATGGTGCATTTAAAACTAAATAACAAGTACAGTGCAAACGAGCTCTGCAGCGCATTATTTATGCCAGTTAGCTTGTTTGTGTAGATATGAATGTGTTTTTAACGAGGAAGCAACACGCTGCGAATCAGAGCTGACAGCAGAGCCTCGGTCATCAGCAGGGAGCTGCAAACAGCCTCAGACTCACTCACTGACAACTTCACAATGGAGCCGGCTCACTGTGAGAACTGATAGTCATTCATGCTAAAGCTGAAACCCTCCGTGTGCACTGACAAGCTGCCAAATGTGTTTTGACTGAAGTGGATGGAAATGGTGTGAACCACACACTCAGCTCAGATGTAGCTCCGGTTCGGCCTTAGCCTGCAGTCTGTATCAATGCCACCAGATGGCGACAGCTGTGGCTGCACCTCTGTAATCACATCTGGGTTTGTGGGACAAAGATGGCGACAGTGAAACTGACCCAAGGCTTCGCAAACCAGTCGACAATACGCTAGCTACGTCTTTATTAAACATTCATCTTTATCAAATATAAAAATATAGATACATTTAAACAATAAATGTTTTTAAAAACATTATTTTTACCATTAATTTGGGAACCAGAGGTGCTGGATGAATGTTAGGAGAATTAAAATTTATCCCAAGTTTAAGAATCGAGCTCTGAAAACTCTCCCAGATGGAGTAAACGTGAAGCGCTCTCCTCCTGCAAAGCCTTTGATTTGTTTGGTGTCCTGTTGGTGGAGCGAATGTGCAAGAAAAGCATCCTCCAATCTCTGCGTCCAGTGCATCCAAACTTGAACTTCATCTTTTTTGTTAAACAAATGGTCTTGAAGCTTCACCAGGTTTGGTTGGAAATGCTCCATCTGTCTGTGGAAGCCAGTCTCAGCCTTAAACGGGGAGCTGGAAACTGTCTAAAGCCAGGAAATATGATAAAGGTTTATTTAGATCATCTTAAAGAGCGAGGTATGCTAACATAACGAGTGTCTTTGATCTTAGAAAACAACCCAAATATAAACGTCAGTAATAGGATTTAGAAACTGTTGATAAAAGTGATGGCAGACTTGTTGTGTAGTTACTGTACTCATCCGCACTAACAGCTTATTATTCAGCGTCTGAGTGTGACCCCATGATCACTGTGAGACGCCCACGGTGGTTCTGTCCTGTCATTGGGCCGTGTCCTTCACCCAGACTCCTCTCAGGTCTGTGGGTTGGTTTCTGCGTGGACACCCCTCTGTGTGTGTTTTTGCTGGCGTTTCTGAAAAACAGCCACAGGACGTCTGCAGCAGATTCCATTTGTAAACGGTTCGTTCAGTGAGTCTATTATGGAGGCGGAAACTGCATTAGCCTGGGTGTCATTATGGAACCGTGCTGCCTCTGTCCTGCTGTTTGTGTGTCTACATTTGGACGTATACAGCAAACAGCACGTCCTGCTGCTGCAGAGCGGTGCTGCTGACTGACGTTTGTTTGCAGGATGGATTTAGGCTGAATATGAAGCGACGGCTGTTTGACAGTAAAACCGTGTTAATGCCGTCTGCTGAGCAGAGACGGAGTCTGAATGCAGAATGAACGAGGGACTGACGAGTCACATCAGCCGCTTCTTTCTTCTTTCCAAATGTAATCTGTCCGCTGAACAATTCCCATGAAAGTATTTATATAAGCTGTAAATCAGATGAGAGGCTAATGTGTCCTGTTTACATGCTGCACAGTCAGTAATCAGAAGAAATCACCGTGACATTGTGCAGCTCTGCAACACATCACACAAACCTGCGCCGTGACCTCTGCATCAACGGCAGAAACGTGTGATCAATCACCGTAATTTCATCGGGATAAATTCTTTAAACTGACCTGAGATCTTTCTGGAGCAATCACAAAGTGAGAGCAGAGAGACGCCCAAGGCTCTGGAACGTTCTCGGTTCTCGTCTTTCTCTCTCATTTTTTATCTCACTTCTTATTCAAACAAGCGAGTTTAACGCTGTGTGGAAATCAGAGCTTTTTTGTGCAAATCAAATATTTTTTAGAATAATCCAGCCGTCAATCAAAGCATCTGTGGTGGCAGAAAACACACCCACTCTCCCACTTTATTTGTGAGACATCTGTGCTTTTCACTTTTCACTTCAATACAATTTAATTTGTCTTTAACCGTGTAAAACTAATGATTTTTATTCCCAGACAAATTTACAAAGGTGTCAGGTGCTTCCTGCTTAACCTTCGCTTCTTCTTTGTTTTCTCTGTCTAAATCTTTGGTGAAGTCTCATCAGTGAGAGGTTTTTGGGGTTTTTCCCTATGCCGGAGATGGATGAAGGTTGGAGTCTGAGTTAAGGGGCATTAGTGATTCGTGGACTCCATTTCTAAGCTAGCATGGAGGGTAAAGGTCAGATCGTTAGGGCTTCAGTGGGAAATAGGTCCACGGGCTGGTAGAGGTAATGCAGGACTCAAAGGTCTCATTGTTTGAATGATGTTTTAATCCTTTCAGACATTCAGACATGAATCAGAGATGATGCCAGGATGAGTAACAACCCCAGCAGGTGCACTGCTCTTTATGTCCTGGAGCCAAGCTAGGTGAACTGATTGACCACTTGAAGGGGATTAAAGGGGGGTAGAGTGATGACAGGCTCGCTGATGCCAAAGCTGCGAACGCTGTCGAGGCATTTCCACGCTGCGTCTCCTTGATCAGTAATGTCCTGTGTGTGTGAGGCGTTTTGTATTATCCACAACTGCAGAACGGTTTCACGTGGACACACAACTGTCAGATATATGAGGTACAAAGCATTTAAAACATCTAGTGCATAAAGTGCATTTAACAGTATGTCATGTGTTAGATGTGGTTTATGAGATGCATGAATAGGACAAAGTTTTGCTGGGAAAATTCCCTGAGCGCTGACAGACCTGCAGAAATCACCTCCTTTGCCTCCACCTCTTGTGATAAAAATATTGATTGGAAGCATGAAAAAAAAAAACAGCAACAATTATTGAAATCACATCATGTCCATGCAACACTCGGAACCAGGTAATTACTTTAAGCCTGCAGAGGGAAATAAAGACATCCTGCCCAGATAGTCCTTTAGACTCACGCAGGCAGACAGAGCATTACAGCCTCATAACAGCCCACAGGGGAAAATGCTGGAAACAGACAGAGCTCCGCCTCCTCACAGCGTCATTCGCTCTGATTCTGAGTGCTGCTGTAGTCTGTTTTTTACTCTTACAGAGAGAGAGCTTTTTATTTCACCAGCCTGAGCAGGAGGTGAACAGCTTATTTCTGAGCTGCCTGTAAAATCCAAGTTCAGGTTCTGTCTCACTGTTGTTTCAGTACATCTCCATCCCGAAACTACAGAAGCGGTGAGAGCCAACTATTTGTTCAAGTCATTATGTTAAAGGTCAAAACTGTAGCTGGTCTCCCCTTCAAGGCCGCGTCCTCCTGCAACGCTCGACGTCAACGTTTTGTAGAAACTAAAAGTTGTGCGGAGAAGACTCGACTCTCGTGTTGATAATCCTCTCTGGAAATGAGTCTGCAGCTGGTCGTGTCTCAAACACGCCCGGGCTTGTCCTGTTTCACTGCAGGCACAGCATCAAATGCACAGCAGAGTCTGCTTTCAGGGCAAACTAATTCAATTCAATTAAATTCAATTTTATTTATATAGCGCCAAATCACAACAGAAGTCGCCTCAAGGCGCTTTATATTGTACAGTAGATAGCACAATAATAAATACAGAGAAAACCCAACAATCATATGACCCCTATGAGCAAGCACTTTGGCGACAGTGGGAAGGAAAAACTCCTTTAACAGGAAGAAACCTCCGGCAGAACCAGGCTCAGGGAGGGCGGGGCCATCTGCTGTGATTGGTTGGGGTGAGAGAAGGAAGACAGGATAAAGACATGCTGTGGAAGAGAGACAGAGATTAATAACAGATATGATTCGATGCAGAGAGGTCTATTAACACATAGTGAGTGAGAAAGGTGACTGGAAGGGAAAAACTCAATGCATCATGGGAATCCCCGGCAGCCTACGTCTATTGCAGCATAACTAAGGGAGGATTCAGGGTCACCTGGTCCAGCCCTAACTATATGCTTTAGGAAAAAGTAAAGTTTGAAGCCTAATCTTGAAAGTAGAGATAGTGTCTGTCTCCTGAATCCAAACTGGAAGCTGGTTCCACAGAAGAGGGGCCTGAAAACTGAAGGCTCTGCCTCCCATTCTACTTTTAAATACTCTAGGAACAACAAGTAGGCCTGCAGACCGAGAGCGAAGTGCTCTAATAGGGTGATATGGTACTACAAGGTCATTAAGATAAGATGGAGCCTGATTATTTAAGACCTTGTATGTGAGGAGCAGAATTTTGAATTCAATTCTGGATTTAACAGGAAGCCAATGAAGGGAAGCCAAAGCAGGAGAAATCTGCTCTCTCTTTCTAGTCCCTGTCAGGACTCTTGCTGCAGCATTTTGGTTCAGCTGAAGGCTTTTCAGTGAGTTTTTAGGACATCCTGATAATAATGAATTACAGTCGTCCAGCCTGGAAGTAATAAATGCATGAACTAGTTTTTCAGCGTCACTCTGAGACAGGATATTTCTAATTTTAGAGATGTTGCACAAATGGAAGAAAGGAGTCTTACATATTTGTTTAATATGTGCGTTGAAGGACATGTCCTGGTCAAAAATGACTCCAAGGTTCCTCACAGCATTACTGGAGGCCAAGGTAATGCCATCCAGAGTAAGAAACTGCTTAGATACCATATTTCTAAGATTTTCAGGGCCGAGTACAATAACCTCAGTTTTATCTGAATTAAGAAGCAGAAAGTTAGCGGCCATCCAGGTCTTTATGTCTTTAAGACATTCCTGCAGTTTAACTAATTGGTGTGTGTTACCTGGCTTCATGGATAGATAGAGCTGCGTGTCATCTGCATAGCAGTGAAAATTTATGCTATGTCTTCTAATGATGCTGCCTAAGGGAAGCATGTATAATGTAAATAGAACTGGTCCTAGCACTGAACCCTGTGGAACTCCATAATTGACCTTAGTGTGTGAAGAGGACTCTCCATTTACATGTACAAATTGGAGTCTATTAGATAGATATGATACAAACCACTGCAGTGCAGTACCTGTAATACCTACAGCATGTTCTAATCGCTCTAATAGGATATTATGGTCGACAGTATCGAACGCAGCACTGAGGTCTAGCAGGACAAGCACAGAGATGAGTCCACTGTCAGAGGCCATAAGAAGATCATTTGTAACCTTCACTAAAGCTGTTTCTGTGCTGTGATGAGCTCTGAAACCTGACTGAAACTCTTCAAATAAGCCATTCCTCTGCAGATGATCAGTTAGCTGTTTGACAACTACTCTTTCAAGGATGTTTGATATGAAAGGAAGGTTGGAGATTGGCCTATAATTAGCTAAGACAGCTGGGTCTAGAGATGCTTTTTAAGTAAAGGTTTAACTACAGCCAGCTTGAAGGCCTGTGGTACATAGCCGATTATTAGAGATAGGTTGATCATATTTAAGATTGAAGCATTAATTAATGGCAGGACTTCTTTGAGCAGTTTTGTAGGAATGGGGTCTAAAAGACACGTTGATGGTTTGGAGGAAGTAATTATTGAAGTTAACTCAGAAAGATCAATTGGAGAAAAAGAGTCTAACTTAACATCGATGGTACTAAAAGTAGCTGTAGATAATATTACATCTGTGGGATGATTATTGGTCATTTTTTCTCTAATGATAAAAATTTTATTTGTGAAGAAGTTCATGAAGTCATTACTAGTTAACGTTAAAGGGATTGTTGGCTCAGTAGAGCTCTGACTGTTTGTCAGCCTGGCTACAGTGCTGAAGAGAAACCTGGGGTTGTTCTTATTTTCTTCAATCAGTGACGAATAGTAAGATGTTCTGGCTTTGCGGAGGGCTTTCTTATAAAGCAGCCAACTATTTCTCCAGGCTAAATGATGATCCTCTAAATTTGTGACACGCCATTTCCTCTCCAGCTTACGAGTTATCTGCTTTAGGCTACGTGTTTGAGAATTATACCACGGAGTCAGGTACTTCTGATTTGAGGCCTTAGTTTTCACAGGAGCTACAGTATCCAGAGTCGTGCGTAGTGAGGTAAAATTATTAACAAGATAATCGACCTCTGTTGGAGTAGCGTTCAGATAGCTGCTCTGCTCTATGTTGGTACAGGGCATTGAAGATGATAACAGTGGGTGGATTATATTCTTAAACTTAGTTACAGCACTTTCAGAAAGACATCTACTGTGATAAAGTCTACTCTCCACTGCTGTGTAATCAATTATTGTAAATGTAAATGTTATCAGGAAATGATCAGACAGCAGAGGGTTTTCAGGAAACACTGTTAAATGTTCAGTTTCTATGCCATATGTTAAAACAAGATCTAGAGTGTGATTAAAGTGGTGGGTGGGTTCTTTTACATTTTGAGAGAAGCCAATTGAGTCTAGTAACAGATTAAATGCGATGTTGAGGCTGTCATTTTAGCATCTACATGGATGTTAAAATCACCCACAATAATTATTTTATCTGAGCTGAGCACTAAATCAGATAAAAGTCTGAGAAATCAGAGAGAAACTCTGTGTAAGGCCCAGGTGGACGATAGATGATAACAAGTAAGACTGGTTTCTGAGTTTTACAGCTGGGGTGGACGAGGCTAAGCATCAGGCTTTCAAATGAATTAAAAGTCTGTCTTGGTCTTTCGTTAATTAATAGGCTGGTGTGAAAAATTGCTGCCACACCGCCCCTCGGCCTGTGCTTGAGGTTTCTGGTAGTTAGAATGACTCGGGGTGTTGATTCATTTAAACTAACATAATCATCCTGCTGCAACCAGGTTTCTGTAAGGCAGAGTAAATCGATTTGTTGATCAATTATTAAGTCATGTACTAACAGAGACTTGGAGGAGAGACCTAATATTTAATAATCCACATTTCACTGTTTTACTCTTTGGTTCAGATGTGGATACTGTATTGTTCTTTCTTTGTGATTTTTTATGTTTAAGTTATTTGTTGCTGGTTTTAGTTTGTTTTTGTCTGTTTGGGAGCTGACACAGTCTCTATGGAGATGGGTTTTTGGGGGTAGCAGGAGGAGAGAAGCTGCAGAGGCGTGTAAGACTGCAACTCTGCTTCCTGGTCCCAACTCTGGATAGTCATATTTTGGGGGTTTCATAAATTGGTCCATATTTCTAGAAATGAGAGCTGCTCCATCCAAAGTGGGATGGATGCCGTCTCTCCTAACAAGACCAGGTTTCCTCCAGAAGGTTTGCCAATTATCTATGAAGCCCACATCGTTTCTGGGACACCACTCAGACAGCCAGCAATTTAAGGAGAACATGCGGCTAAACATGTCACTCCTGGTCTGATTGGGAGGGACCAGAGAAAACTACAGAGTCCCACATTGTTTTGGCAAAGTTACACACCGATTCAATATTGATTTTAGTGACCTCCGATTGGCGTAACCGGGTGTCATTACTGCCGACGTGAATTATGATCTTCTTTTTGGTTTTTTTTGGTTTTTTTTGTTTTTTTTTTTGTAACCTGTCCCGTTTGGCTCTTTTGCCATCAGAATTATTGTCTAAAGGCGAAGAAAGATGCCCAACGGTTTACTTTTTAAAATGGACCATCCCAGCCTTGCCGTAATGGTCCATTTGATTCACCTTTATTGTTTATTTTATTTTCACTTGCTGAATACGGGACAGACTTGACTGGTGGAAAGAAAGGGAGAAAGAAAGAGGAAAGGAAAAAAAAAAAAAAAAACCTGAGAAGAGGGACGGGGAAAAGGGCAAAAACAAAACCAACAGAATAAGCAGATAAAAATACATATATCGATCACCTGGATCACCTGTTGAGAAAGAAAAAAAAGCAAGCAGAAGAAAACGAGAGTAATAAACAAGATCACAATGATCTATGGAATATGACAGTAAATACTAAATATTAAACATTATTGTGCAGCACGTGAGATCGACAGCGCACAGTGTGCTTTGAGGTAGGAGCCAAAAAGGTGTAGTTTGTGTGTGTGATCACCCGTGTGTACACCTGTGAGCATGAACGCTTGTTTTTAAAAGGTTCCTTCATGTAATGATCTGCTAGAGGGTGTGGGGGGGCCACTGCCCCGACCTCCAGGGCATGAAGCAGGTATGGAGGAGATCAAAACTCCAGACATCCAGAGGCCCCCAGAACACAAGAGACCAAGGAAGACCAACAGAGGGGCAGCCGCGCCACTATCCCAGAAAGAGCTGAGGAGAGTCCCAGATGAGGGGTCACTCAGCAGCCGCGGAGCAGAAGCCAGGGGGGGGGCTGCAGTGACGTGCCTGTGAGCTCCGCCGGCAGCCAGCTGTGCCTGAGTGACCGAGCCCCGGGCCGAGAGGCCAAGGGCAGTGAATTATGATCTTACTGTATTTACGTTTACCCTTAGCCAGCAGTTTTAAATTTCCTTCAATGCCGCCTGCTCTGGCCCCTGGAAGACAATTGACTATGGTTGCCGGTGTCTCTAGCTTCACATGTCTGAGAACAGAATCACCAATTACCAGAGTTTGACCCCGGGCGGGTGTGTCGCCGAGTGGGGAAAAACGGTTAGACACATGAACAGGTTGGTGGTGTACCTGGGGCTTCTGTTTAGGACTATGCTTCCTCCTCACCGTCACCCAGCCGCCCTCTTTCCCCAGCTGCTTGGGGTCTGCCGGGGAACAGCTAGCGGGGCCTACGCTATCTTTGGCTGCACCAGCTACAGGGGCCTGGCTAGCTACGGGTGAATGAAGGGTGCGAAGCCGAGTCTCCAATTCAGTAATCCTGGCCTCCAGAGCTGCAAATATGCTACATTTGTTACAGGTATCATTACTGCTAAAGGAGGCCGAGGACTAATGAGACTAATCTTCACTCACCATCTGTCAAGTTTAAGGAACACTTTAGATGAGATACAATCATAACGTGACACCAATTCAAAATAAAATAAAAAGACAAACCTGATTAAAACTTTAAATATCTTCCACTTCAAAGGCATCTAGTCGGGTTACAGCGATGGCTGCTTTGATCTCACTCAGTGTGTCTTGTTGAAGCTCTTCTCGCATCTTTCAGACGGTAAAAGTCGGTGAGAAGAGACAAAATTCCTCATCTGGAGGAGGCAGGCGCTCAGAGGAGATTCAGAGGTGCCTGCCTTGTGTGGGACGTGTTCAGATGTTAGACAGGTGCTTTCCTGGTGTGTTTATCAGAGAAAGCACCTTCAGGAGATGTTGGACACCCAAAATAGAGCTAAAAGAAAGAGAATCCTGTAACTCCCTCCAGGTTCTTGATTTTTTGTCTGCGATTTGTCAGACACAGGTGTCGCCAACGATGCTGTGAGAACTGTGCAAACAACATAAAATAATTTCCACAGTAAATTATTCTCATAGCGAATAAACAATACAGTTTATTATTCAACAACATAAACACAATTTGACCTTTACAAATGTTTACATATTACACGTGACCAACATTAACTCAACAGTTCTGTCACAAACAAACATCTTATTTGTCTACCAACACATAAAATACAAGTTGCATACCTCAGTGGCTGTGTCAGCTTAAAGGGGTTAATGAGAACTCATCTTGCAGCACACAGCTGGAAAACTACACATGCGTCTACGTAGCTCTACAAAGCATGCCCTCTACCGAGTGTGGCGTGTAACCATACTTGCCAACCTTGAGACCTCAGAATTAAGGAGACATTCAAAAGGGCTGTTGGGGACATGTACTGTATATGCATCCTCCTGAGGACCCTTCGCGGTCTAAGTGGGCCGGGTCCTCTGAAAGCCGGGTAGGCCAGAAGTGAGCTTCTGTGAAATTGGACGCTGTAGCCTTCAGAATTACGTCACCGCTGTCTCGGTGGAGTGAAACTCGGCCGTCTGCTCCTTGCTATCTAAAATATCACCGGACGCTGGCGTAAACTGGACCGTCTCACACTTCTGTTTAATCAGTTTTCTGTTTGACGTTTATTCAGCTGTGTGAAAACCCGGAGGAACCCAGCTGGGGGATTAATAAAGTTAAATTTAATCTAATATAATAACTTTAATCTCAGTCAAACCGATTTACTCACGAACAAATAAAACGCTGAAAAAAGCCAAACAATAACATTTCAAAGTTATCTAAGTGATTTATATATCATGTTTAACCTGAGTAGGGAGAATGGTGACTCCGTGAGATTTTCATGAGGGGCACTGAAATTCGGGATTCTCCCAGAAAAATTGTGAGGGTTGGCATGTATGCATGTAACTGAAAATATTGTCAACCCCAAACAACAGACTGAACATTGGTTCCACCCTGGAAACATCCTTTTAATGTGTGGTTCAAAAATAAAGTATCTTAACGTATTTATTGCAACTTAAAACCCTGAAATTACCTCAAACTGCATAACTGCTGCTGACGGCAGCCACAAATCCAGAAATTCAACTATTTCTCAGTTACCTTCATCAAAACATGATGAATGTTGCCGGAAGGAAATTAGAAAAACTGGAAATTGGAGAATTTCCCCAAGCGTTTTCTCCTTCCTATTAGAGTTCCTACATTTCCATACTGATGGATTTATGTCTTCTAACGGACAGTATCCCCGGTATAGGACCGGGGTGTGGCTCCAAAACCTGAGGTGTGGCTGCTGTATACCGATCAGAAGGTCGATGGTTGATTTACAGCTCCTGTAGTCTGCGTGCCAAAGTGCCCTTGGGCCAGATCCTGAGCCCCAAGTTATAAACCGAGTAAATAACTGCTATACAGGAACCAGTCCTTTTACTTTTAGTAGCAGTTCCAGTACTTCTCTTAGGCTACCTTAGAGTACACTAATGTCATTCCTGAGCATTCACAGCTGGACGGTTATCTACAAAACAGGATCATCCAAGACAGGTTTGGGGAACTCCAGGCCTCAAGACCCGGTTTTAGATGTGTTCTTGATCCAACACAGCAGATTTAAATGGATAAATGACCTCAACGTGTCTTGCAGTTCTCCAGAGGCCTGGTAATGAACTAATCGTGTGATTCAGGTGTGTTGACCCAGGATGAGATCTAAAACCCTCGAGGCCTGATCTAAAATATCAGATTTCACGCTGCAAATCACTCCATCACAAACAACATGCACGACGTGACTTTAGAAGTGGCAGATTATTATCTGCCACTTCCCCAAGTGTTTTCTCCCAGCTGGCCTGGTGGCAGGATGCCCACAGCTGAGGTGAGTTTCTAAAGTGTCAAACCAGCAATCTTCCTGTCACATGGCTATTAACGCCGGCCAATAAGATGTGAGGAAACCCTGAACCAATTTGCCAGCTGTCAAAAGACATTAAGAACGAGGTCACTGTCACCTCGCCTCCAGCCTATCAGCATCTCTACACCTCTTAAATCCCAGCGTCGACCTTATTAGAGCCCAGAATAGCCTCACAGGATGCCCCTTATCTAGCAGCGTCACTGACAGGCACAATTGAGGTTCACACATCAGCGAGCAGGGGGAATTACATCGCTAATTGTTAGGCATTTTGATTTGCTGGTGACTCCTTGGTGCTCAACACAATGTGGTTTCAGACTGTGACTGCTGAAAATGGCGTGAACGAACTAAAACCAGTGATTTCAGGAAAATAACAGCGTTTGGAAGTCTGTGGGTGGACATGAAGCAGCAAGTTTGGACTGAGTCTGACTATAATTTAGAGCTGCTGGTGTATTATTCAGCCTGTAACTGACTGACTGAACTCACAGCACAGTCTTCAAGCAGTTTGCCAGGTACTCTCAACAACTGTGAGGTTTTTACAGCTTTAAAGGCCAAAAGTCCACACGTGGGACTCCGGGTGTAAAAAACTGGCATTGATTTAAACGGACAGCAGGGGGTGATAGCTGTCATTGTATAAAGACTTCAAGTCCTTCAAGAAAACGTCCCGACACGAGTTCGTGGGCTCAGTTGCTCATTTCAGGTGATACTGAGTGAAACATGAAGCCTATTTCTGTTCATTCGGGTCGATTGTTACCACCGTTCCAGATTCATCAGAGCCACAGACACCAAGCTATGGTCCTGGCAGCTTGGCCTGTCTTGCTCTCTCCTGCCTGCCGGGGGGAAGGTTTGTCGATCAGTCTCTGGCCGAGTCTCCTGCTCACCTGTTCACCATTTCTCATTAATTTCAGGACCTGTTCTTCCACACAGCAACTTCAGTGGGAATGCCAAACTCTAAATTACTGATTTGCTTGTGCCAAATTGATTTCTGTCCTTACCTTGCTCACTTCATTCCTCTCCCAGTTTTCCATTGGCTGGTTTTGACCCTTCAAGCCTTTTGGGGTTTTCCCAGTATCCCACTCTGCCTGCTCCTCACTCTCTGGGAAAATTTCCCTCTATGCAAATATGTTCTGGGTTAAATATTAAACTTGTTTTTTGTAATAAATACTTTAAACATTTGCCAGCTTGTAGTGCTGCTTCTAATCCCACAAAATTGATTAATCGAGACTTCACATCACAGA
Organism: Oreochromis aureus; assembly: GCF_013358895.1. Lineage (NCBI taxonomy): Eukaryota > Metazoa > Chordata > Actinopteri > Cichliformes > Cichlidae > Oreochromis > Oreochromis aureus. Next base: position 64,939,695 of record NC_052948.1, on the reverse strand, counting down.
GAGGAACATGCTGCAGGTGAAAGAGTTCAGACTTTCTGGGAAAAGGACGGTGAGTGACGTGCTTCCTGTTTTAAATCCCTGTATCAGAGCTGACCCCACCATCATTTCCACTGGAGGCGCTGATATATTATGGGGTCACATGTTAATGTGTTGACCACAGAAAGGAGTCTTGTGCAGGGTTTGCTCATTGGCTGATGGCTCGTGATTGACACATGAGGTTTTTCAGTCAACCCTCGCTTGTCACATCCAGTTTCCAGACAGCAAGCTGAAGAAAATGCTCAGCTCGAGGCTTCGTAACGGGACTTGACAAAGCACCGGGTGCTGTCACGGAGGTTACATCCATCTTTTTGATTGGCTATGATTTCATTGCTAGAGGGGCTGGTGGTGGCCTGAGTCATTTCGCCTCTCACAGCAGTGACAGTATCCCACAGTGCATCATTTTCATACTTCCACACTCAAGTTGTGTTTTCACATTTTTTTCAGTAGGAACCAGAAGCAAAAGAATATCTCTGCTGTATGTGCTGAAAAAGCTCCATTCTGGTTGGCTGGATGTCACCTACCCTCAGAGCGCAGGCGAGAAACCGTCTTCCTGTTGAAATACATCAGTTGCATCACATCACACTGACTTTTCGCTGAAGTCCTGAGTCCTTAACTCTGCCACTGCTGGTCCCAAGCCCGGATGAAAAAGGAGGAGGGTTGGGCATGGGGTTAGCAACCCCACCCCGGAAAAACCCCAACCACTACAGAAACAGCAAGAAGAAAACAAAGACCTAACTGGAAATCTCTGGAGGTCTACCTGCCCATAGCCTGGGATGGGCAGTAGTAGCCGTAGCAGTCCTGAGTCCTTCGCATACAAGCTGCTGCTCAGGTTGTTGTTTCGATTCTGCAAAGAAAAAGTGTCACAAACATGAAAACCGTCCACAGTCCACATGGAAACATTCCCACAGCAGACACTCGTGATGACATGTGTTAAAATCTCCCAATTCTTTTAATCTTTGGGCTGAAGGAAGGACAATACTCAGTGTATAAATGCTCAATCAACAATATTTTATTTCCATATAATTCAACACTTAAGAGCATAAGAACTATCATGATGGGGAGACCTGCCTGCAGAGGGTCACAGCAAGTCTCAAAATGGTGACGGGTTACTCAGCTTCTTATAGCCTCTAGTGGCCCCCACCTAGTCGTAAAAGCCTAAACATTCACATTCTTTCTCTCTTACGGCGCCTAAGTTATGACCTCGGCTCCTTGTTTTTATGCTCTCGGTAAAGATGGGGGTATGGAATGTGGTCTGTCTCTTCTATTATAGGCACAAGGTCTTCTGCACACAACATTCTCTTCATGATTCAGCAGTATGAAATGTCAAGAAACAGTGTAACACATTCAACAGTGTCGAGTAGTACAGGTCAATCCAATAGATCTAATGATTTTCACACTCTTTTAAGTCAGAAGTATAATGCAAACTAAAACTACATACTGATCACACACTCTATATTAAGGGGTATAATATGATCTACAGCAGTATCATAATTCAACTACTTTGATTACATATATAAGGTAACATATGATAACATACTAATCTCACACATGACAGTCTGAAAGTTCTGGAGTGACTGTGGCTGTTTCATGTCCATCAGAAGGACTTACACCTGCAGTTTTATTGTTTATTTTCAGAGATGATATCTGCACTGACAGAGCAGGTTTATAAGAGACTGAGGTAATTTATTCTCACAAGGCAAATTATTACTGTATTGCCCTTCAGTGGATAACATCTATATTGAGATTAATTGGCCATATGTTACTGTGTAATTAATGAGGACTTCTGCTTTCTGTCACACTCATAATCTCCACCAGCTATTCCCTGAAACCCTTAAAAGATCAAATAGAACAAATGGGACTGATCTTTTTTTCTTTTGGCTGAAGTACAAGCTGATCCCAGCAGCACTGAGCCCGGAGCTCTGTGTGTCTAATGAAAGAGTCACGGTTATCGATACGTGTTTGACAGTTCACAGCTCAGATACTCAGACTAATTACTGCAGTGACTTTTATCAGTGAGTCCCAACAGGCAGTTGGAGTGTAGCAGGAGCTGTTGGTGTGCTCTCTGTGCAGTCAGAGACAACTTAAACATGATTTCTTTGTCTTCTTGTATAGAAAAAAACATGTCTGAATAATTTAAAATGTTACAGATTTATGAAAAAAGGTTTAAAATGTAAAAAGTTTCAATTGAGGTGTTACTTTGTTGATATTTTTAAAGATTTTATTGGTGTTAAGCAGGTGTTTCTTTCAGTTTGACAGCAGTTATTTAACTTCATACATTAACCTTGGATCCATCCATCCAATCATCTGGTTCTATTTATCCAGATCAGGGTGCAGGGGCGGGACTTTCCCAGCTGTCCAGGGTGAGAGGCTCACAGTGGCCAGTTTGTCACAGGGCTCCATCAAGACCATTGGTCTTGGTCATTGTGACATTACTCACTGGTCAACAGATTTCAGGTAAGGCGGTTTATCAAAACACGCGCACGCTGCTTTATTCGTCTTTTTGACTCTGTGGTTTGTTTACTTACAGCATCGAGTAGGGGAAGTCTGCTTTAATAGCAAAATGTGATGCATTTGAATAAGTAAATGGACACAAGTCAGGGTACCGCTGGCTCCCAGTCCAAAGTCTAGATGAAGGTGCTGAGTGTGGAACGGCATCAAATCAAATATGAGGCTCATCAAGAATGAGATATACTGGATCAGTCAGGGTCCAGTGACAATCACCACTGGTTGGGTTGACCAGTGGAAACTATGTTACTGGTGGCTGAAGAGAACGGAGAGAACGGAGGTGGCGGACATGCTCAGAGGGTTAGTGAGGCACGAGAGGAGGATGAAGAGTTGAGAGGCAGATGAGTCACTGTTCAAGCCTTTTTTACATTTTATTTGTACAGTCTGATGTCACCCAGAGGTTCAAACAGCTGTCCAGGCAGAAAACCTGTAAGAAAACATACATTTAAACAAACAAGCAGATCAGAAATCTAAAAACCCATGAATTAAAGCTGTACAGTGGTATCATTAATAAGTGGAAGCACTCCTGAATGTGTGAGCTTATAAACATCAGCTGGGTTTGCTTCCATAATATCCTGAGGACGGCTGTTGCAGAGTTTGGGCTGCATCTCCAGGTTTTCTCTGTGAGAACTCAGGATATGTGACAGGTAAGCTGTGCAGGATTTAAGAGTGCAGGCTGGGACTTAAAGTGAAAGACTTTCAGAAAAGGTCCAGGACATTTAAGATGTGGAAGCAAGTGTAGCTCTGCTAAGACTGGACTGATGTGCTGCCTGTTATTCATTTTAGTTAATAACCTCCTGGCAGAGCTGTGGATAAGCTGCAGCCTACTGATAATCTTTGGGGGGTTCGGCACAGAGAGCGTTGCAGTAATCCAGTCTACTGGGAATGAATGCATGAATGAGTTTCTCAGAGTGATGGGAGTCAGGAAGGGTCGTATCTTGGTGATACTCCTGAGAATCTAAAATGAGGATCTCATTTCAACATGTTTGATTTCAGGGCTGTTAAAGGACCTGACACACTTCGTTGGGTCTGTTTTGGCCTTTTTCTTTTATTTTGGGATGATCAGTTTTTATTATTCGTGGCACTTTCCAGAGCACGCTGCTCTGGCTCTGGTGCTCTGCTCCCTTCTCTCCGGCCCGACTGCTACTGAAATAGGAACGCCAGCCTCCCTGACACCACACCCTGAACCCGCTGCTCCACTCCGCCCCTGCAGCTGTAATTGTCTGGGTTCTTGGCTAGCTTAGCATTAGCACGCTGTGTGTGCAGGTGCTTGCAAAGTTGTGTTGGCAGCATTATACAGTTGTTTCTGTCCTGGATGCAGTCTGTAGTTTTTTTGTCCATATGTCCGTATCCACCCTGCAGAGCGCTTCACCATTTTCCTCCTCCACCACATGAACTGAAGTCAGCTGATTGTAGTGAGATTACAGGAAGAAAAGTTCATGTTTGTTTGATGTTTTTTTCCTTTCTGCGTGACGAAACAACTGTAGCTCTTGAGGGGTCTGACAAAATGCTTTTGCCATTATGTAATCTGTAACTTCCACATAGCATGCTGATCAGTGTAATTTTCAATGATTAGACTGTAGTAGAGACGAGCAAACATATTGGCAGATCTGAGAAGAGAGAACCTTTGTTATGAAAATGATTTTAATCTTTTATACATGATTGCATCTGAGCTTATTAAAGAGCTGTGGCTCCTGGTCAAGGGAAGGTCAGAAACTCTTGGCGGGCGTGAATGATCCGCCAATACACGGAGAGGATGACCGGAGCTCTGAAAGGAATCGCAACACACCTGCTTACATGACAAACGCCTGGAGTGATTTTTATCTTTTATTATTTATATCCTTTAGAGTTAAGATTTAAGTTTTTATCATTTACACCTTATATCCTTTTGAGTAGGTCTTAAGTTTCATTTATGTTCAGTTTGAGTAAGTTTCCTTCATGGTTTGAGTATCATCATTTGAGTGTGACATTTAGCCTAGAAATCACACATAGTTCAGCTGTGTATGTGCGCAGGCCTTATGTCTGGCTAGGACGAGAGGTGTGAGGTGAGCCGGGGTGCAGGAGAGGTCATGACACATACATAGCATACACAGCAGGCACCCACATACACACACACACTCACACACACACGTACACTCCATAGTAGATTCATTTTAGTAGGTAAAAAGTTAAGATGTATTTTTGCTGCAAGTGCAAATTGTGCCGGCGTATCGTCAGATGGTTACAGGAGGTGCACCTGATGTTCGGGGAGATAAGGAGGCGGTCATGGTGTGACACCGGGATGGAGATGAGACGTAATGTTCTTAAAACTATGGTAAAAGTAAACGGGACATTTTGTGGTTTAGGTTGACGTAAGCTGTATTGTGTCTGTTTTTTGCAAAAGAGGGGGCTTTGTTGTCTTACCCATATAAAACCTTTGTCTAATTATTGTAAGTTTAGTTCGATTGCTGACTTTGCCCAGCGTCGGACTCCACGCGTGTAATCAATAAATCTTTGCTTTGATCACATCTTCGGGACCAGAGTTGTTATTTGCTTGTGAGCCCTCCGTACTCCTTTTCTCCAATTTTTGAACCATAACACTCTAATTACCAATTGTATTACAGTAATGAAGTGTTACTGACAAATGTAATCTGATTACACTAATCATAATGAGTACGGTGTGGTACTGGCCTGTAATTACTCAGTGTGTCTGATTCCTTTCAAAACAAATAGTAAAAATGGTCTCGGGTGCAGTGGTAATGATCACAGTCACAGGCTCAGAGATGCTCTTTACATGTTTCTGAAAAGGAATGGGGACCGACTCCAGCTGGGAGGTGGAGGTTTGCACAGAGGAACAGGAGAAGCAGGACTTAAAGCTGGCGGCTTTAACTCTCAGAACTATGGGGATTTGAGTGTTTCAGATCATTTTGTTGAACAGATGATAAATTCCTGCCTTGATCAAAGATCTTACCTCACATTCAGAACTCAGACACTGTTTGTTGTGAATGATACTCTGGGAGCTGCTTTCTTTCTCCTCTTGCTTCCTTGGAGGCTTTGTTGTAAAAGCTAGATGATGGACTCTTAATCGTATATTTCTCCATCTCCTCTCTGCAGACTGTTCAGGATGATTTAATGCTGCATTATTTTCACCTGGAGTCTGTTAATCATCTCACAAACTGAAGCTTTTGTATCATGTGAGGCTAATGAGGTTAAGTTCAGTTGTTCTGTCTTGTGATTTTGGCCACAACCAGCAGCATGGTGGTCAGATTCAGCAGCTAAAACTCTGCTGGCACGGACTGCATGGGTAAGGACCAGATCAGGTCTGTTGCCAAGGTTACGGGTAGGTCCAATAACATGTTTTCCAGTTTGACTCTTCATACTGTTGTTAGCATGAATGCTAAAATGTCCATTCAAAGAAATTCTGCCATAGCAGCTTCTCCTAAACACCATTAGTTTGCTTTGCTTGTCTATTAGTTGTCGTAAGTATTGTAAGAAATTCTCTTTCTTTGTTTTATTGCATATTTGTCACAGGCCCTACTTTATGGGCGGAGGTTCCGGCCGCCCCTCACCTGCAGGTCATCAGCAGGTATCACCAACCCGTTCCAGCTCAGACTGTGGTGGGAAATCCATGTTTTGCTCGCACTCTGCTACCCCTCGTTTTAACGCTGATCTGTGTCTCCAGCTTCCTTTGCTCCTGGACCAGTATTCATTACTCACCTGTCGCTTACCTGGTGTGTCTGATGCAAACTTACCTGCCTACACTCCAGCTCACGCCTATCCCTGGAGCTCTGAAAAGTGAAGGAAACAAGGTGAGTCACAGTGTTGCACCAGAGACTCAACAACAAACATCAGTCACATAATCTTGTGCTTCTTTGAGGTGATGCATCGCTGAACAAAGCAGCAATCATACTGTCAGCCGCCCCGAACATAACCAAGCTGTTTGTTATACTCTAACCCAGTGCTTCTCAAACTTTTTACATCATCCCCACACGGTAGGAAGGAATATTTTCACGGCCCGTCTAAACAAAACAATGACAGAAAAGCTGCAACTTTATTTAGATAATAAACTGATTCACAATGAATCTTTCAGTCATTTTTTTTTAAACAAACAACCATCTGTAACTTCTGTTACTCACCTGCTTCATTAGCCTGCAGCACTCTTCAACAAAGCAACGAGTTAAACAGAATGTGAACAAACATGGAAACATAAAGTTCAGTCTTAGACTTGTAAAAAAAAGAAATCCAGAAACTTGTGAACAGATGAAAATATATAATTTAGTGAGAGTTTAACGTTATTCACTCTAAGTGGCTGCAGTGAGCCTGTTTTTGACCGCACAGCTGTGGGGGGGGCGTGGTCTGCGACACAGCTGCAGGGAGTTGGATGCACCTAGGCAGCATCAGCAATCATGCCTCGCCTGGTGTGCCAAAGCAGGTATCCCCAACAGAGTTTGTTTCCCCTGTGTCGGGAGCAATCACGGGGCAGGGAGAATGGATCCAGTTGACTCCGCCTCCATTACAAGCAACTAGATGTGGAAACAATGATCTGTTTTAGTGAAAATGTGAAAAATGAGTGTTGTTACCTTACCATTCAGTTTGTGGGTTACAACAGAAAATGATACATTTTGACTGATAATTGTTCTTATTGTTCTGTAACTGTGCAGAACTAAAACCTGCAAACTTTCTGTCAGGAGTTTTCCTGTATTGCAACTCAGGTCGGAATAAAAATGCTCAGACAGGTTTAACGTGTACACGGGTGAGACTCAGGGAGACTCGCACCGTGCAATAGTTGTCAGCCTTTTTATTCATAGCATTCTCAGAGACGTACAGGAAGAGATAAAATAGAACTGTGCAGGCTTCCTGTTGAGTCTGCACTTCCCCATTTAAGTGTAACTTCCCCATTTAAGCTTAATACTGAAAGAGCAAACATATTTAGATAAAGAAACGTACTTTTAAGCATAACATAATAAAAATCCCAAAATCCTGAAATCTTTTGACATTCCCACCTGTTGTTTGAGCTTTCCTTCTATATATGTACATAGCAACCACTAACAGTGCATCAGTCTATGGCCACTTGTAGACATTTTTAGCCAAGACATCATAAAATAGTGGGTTTTGTGAGTATGTTATATCCAAGTGTCTGTCTCATTATCATCTTCATCATTCTGTGACAGGGTGATGTAAGCATGAATTGAAGCAGAATAACAGTATTATAACACCAACAAAAACAAGTCCTTTAATCAGCAGGGACTTCCAAGAGCTGCTTAAAAGCCACGTAAGCCAGTCTTCTGTATTTGTGGCATAGTCTCGTTGTTGTGCATCCCGAAGTTGTCTGAGTGTTTTCAGAGCATCAGTCATGTTCGGTGAGTGCACATTATCTGGAATGTATGTGCAACATGTGTTGTTAAAGAGGACACCTTTCTCCTTTCTCGGCGAGAATCATGTCCAATGCTACCCTGTGTTGCATTACTGCAATGCACAGAGCGTCAATCTCCTGATCCCGTTAAATCGTTGAATCTACATGAAGCATTCAGAACCTTTTGTCTTTCAGTCCAAAGTTTAAATTCCTCTGGGACATCGGAACCCCATATGGAATCATGCTGCTTGAGGTCTGGGGTGCTTCGTCCTTTCCTTGTTGTTGATGTTGAAGTTGACGTGGCGTCCATGGTTATCTTGAAAGTGTGGTCAGATATGAAAATGGGAGCGCACTGACCTGTCCAATTCCCAGGAAGGATATCCCAGGCCATCCCTTGCACCCAGAAGGTGCCATTTGAGATGTTGCTGCTCTTCACGGGCCCTCCAGGAGCGTGTGTCTGTACTGCTTTGCAGTTGGTGGTTTCCCATTGGCGTGGATCCGTTCTCTTGGCGGTAGCATAGGCTGTGGCTCAAATTCCCATTGTTTCCAAGAAAGACTGGGAATGATTTAGCCTTACTTCTGTGCTTCACTTTCAGGTCAACCCAGAACCATTCGTCACATGTGCCATTTCGTAGTCCTATCTGGAGAGGTTCCTCATGGTTGACCACGATTCCCTGGAATCGATGCCCAATTGATACCCAAGGCTGGCGTAGCTTGCGGCACACTTTGCCTGACTTGTGTCCATTCCCTTCGCGTACAAGGTGGCGTACTGTGTCATTGGGGGCATATAGGAGCAAACATAGCAGTCCTTTCTGGGGGTGCTGTCATGTATATATCGATACCATGTGTTGTTCATCTTCTTTCTTTCGGGTGAGTGTTAATAAACTCACCAGGAGTGCAACATTAGCCACTAGGAGGACGAGTGCCTTCATGATGACCAGACACACCTGTGACCTCTGATGAGTAGACTACTGGCAAGAAGAAGAAGGCGGGGTATACCCGATCAGCCCTCCCTCCACCAGTAGATCACCATACAGGAGTTAGGGATGTCGGCGTCTAAACGTTTAGGTTGTCACTCACTTTTTTGCAGTGGCTTTGATGGATCCAGGACGGTCTTTCTGCTATTTTGCAGGCAGTAGGTGTGGTGAGTAGCACTTGATAAGGACCTTCCCACCTTGGTGAACTCCAATTTTTCCTTTGGAGTACTTTGATCAGGATCCAATCACCTGGTTTCAACCTGCAAGACACTGGAGAGATGTCACTTGGCAGAACAATCTCTTTAGTTTCAAGTAATTTAGTCATCCATTCGGCTAGTGTAGTTTCTCTTATTGACTTATCTATAGGCTCACTTGTGATTGGTAGTGGAAATAGTCTACCGTGAATGATTTCAAAAGGTGTGAGTTTCTGAGAACTTTGTGTCAGTCTCATCCACATTTTTACCAGGCCTATACACTCAGGCCATGGTCTCCCTGTTTCTTCCATGCATTTTCTCAGTCTCTGTTTTATTGCCGTTAGTTCTTTCCACCAGTCCAGCACTTTGTGGTCCACGGGTGTTTGATGCTAAATCCTAGTGCTTCAGAGACCTTACTGATTACTTATCACGTCTATGATCACTAGAGCATATTCTGAGCCTTGGCATTCATTTAGCTCAATAAAACCCATGTGGATTGTATGAAAAGGATGAGGTGGTGTGCATTATGTGCATCATGTGCATTATGTTTTTGGCAAATCATGCATGTTCCGACAAATTTCTGAAATCTTATCTACCTACCCCCCCTCCTGTTGACAATAAAGCTGCTGATTTGTGTAGGAACTTTGGTAGTATTGGTTTGCCATTACAAGTCACCAAACCACCTTCTAGCTGTGCTCCACCTTTTAACCACTTCTATTGTTCTGTAGTTGGTGCAGCTTTTCATTCATTCATAAGCACATCAAGTGGTATTTGCATTGAGGAGTCAGACATTAATGTGTCTATAGTTTGTTGTGCCGCTGCTTTTGCGGCTTTGGTCTCATGGGTTATTGCCTTCAGTGACCTCTGAACTGTTTTGGCAATATAAACACTTCCAACAGTGCCTTCAAAAGATTTCCATGTTGCAGTTGGGTTAGGCACGTATGACAGCTGTGAGTTCTGCACCCTGTGCAGAGTGTGAGGAAGTTAGTGCTTTTGCTTCTAAAGTCGTGTCTACTGTGGTTACCGCATAACCTACACAGTTCCGCCCAAGGCTACTTTTGGACGCTGAACCGTCTACAAAGATATTAACGAAACCAACCTGTGGGGTGCTGTGAAGGTCAGCGCGTGATACAGCATACAGCAATTCTGATGTGTGACAGTGTAAGCTCATAGCTCACAGCTCTAAAACTAGGCATCAGCAAATCATATGCCCAAATCATTATGTGTCACTGTGATCCACAAGTATGATCACAAATTTGTTTTCCAAACTTAATAAGCAAACAAACAAAAACAAAACAAATTGCCTATGGCATCATCAAGGCTTTGCGTTCATATTAATTGAGTGTAAGCTGCTTTCTTCATTGCAAGTATTTATTACAATACAGTTTAATTCATGCATCTTATCACTGAGTTCTAAATTCAACCTATCTCCTCACACACACACGGTTTCCTGTCACCGACAGGCACACATTTCCTGTTTCTGCAGACTCTGTCTTTCATTGTATTTATAGTCTAAAAACCCCCTTTAATTCTACTAAAAACAATCTAAATCTCTTGATCTAAAAACGATACACCTTTATTTCACACACACTTTTAAATTGAGCTCTTTCAGACATCAGGAATCATCACACACACTGCCTTTTCTCTCAAACTTCCACTTGTTCACTCACTCCACTATGGACCTTTGTAGTGTTATACTTACTAATTCTTTATTATTTTTGTACAGATCACACCCAATCACTCAAAACCTACTACTCACAGCATTTACACAGTTAAAATCACTCAAAATATGCTTTCATATTGTAATGAATTCAAACTCTATTTATACAATTGTAGTGAGCAAAACCAGCATCTCCATGCGCGTCACCGCTCCTCATTAGCTTGGTAGTGTCCACATATTTATTTAATTCAGCTTCTCAATCTTGTAGCTGTTGTATACAGGGTTTGGCTCATTAGTTGTTAGTATAGGTCTTCATCTTAACAAAGTCTCATCTAAGATGACAGGTTTACAAGCAGGTCAAGTGTCTCTATGCACCTGATTAGTGTAGTTATTTCCTTATTTTCTTCATCTCCTATATCATTGTACTGAGTTTGAGCAAACCTTAAGCTTGAATCAGACTACTTTTAACAATCTTCCACCTCGCATCATAACTGACTGAGGTGCCTCTTCTTATTAATAGTATGTCATTATTAATGTTATCATTGTTTTGTTTTTCCTTTTTTATAACAGCAATAGTATATTACAATACACTACTTTACTACTAATATACAATAGTATATTAGTTTATATTTTATTATGTATCCATCACGGGTCTGTGCGAATCTGCAGCTTCACACCTTCCCAAGCTGGAGACATTTTCCTTGGCTGAACAATGACACAGCCGTAATATAACTTATGCATCTCTCTTTTTATTTGATATATTTTGTGTGAATCATCTGGTTTCATGCATTCTATTCATTCAGCTTGGTTGTCTTCCCAATTTTGTTTCATTTGTTAGTACCAATTTACAGGTTGTTATCCGTCCTATCATCATGTTGAATACACTAGATAAGCTCTACTTTAAGTTAACCTTAATTTAACCTTTTGTTTATTCCACTTCATTCCTCTTTCCATGCTTTAAAATACAACTCTTGTGTACGCTTTGTTTTCTTTTTAGCTTCCTTTTCAGTATTTATTTCTGCTTGGAGGGTTACTTATAGTTTAGTCAATGCATTTTCCCTCCCACGTGGGACATTTAGTTTTCTTTGGATTTCTCCATCTATATGCACTAATTTGTCCGGCACCTGGACATTTCTTTTCTAACCACTGCTCGTCAGCAGTGAGTTACCCATTTTAATCCTCTTAATTTTAACACTTTACAACTACACAACTGCGGCACCTTCTCTGGCACGAGAATCGAGAGAGGTGGTTGACACGGCCTTCTACTTTCAAGCTATTCTTGAAAGCGGTGTCAACACGACCTGTTTCTCTCTTTTCACCAGTACTTGGGTGGCCAGCAGCAAACAAAACAGTGGAATAGTTCAGCCTCCTTATTGTGCTGTAAAATCAACTTATTCCACCAACAAAAATAAAACAACAACAATACCTTTTCAACGCGCACTACGTCTTACGGACCAGGTTTATCTAAAATAGCTTCCAGCCCCTTTTTCAGGCGAGCGTTTACTTTTAGGAATGCTACCAGCCCCTCTGGGCGAGCCTAGACGTTTTACGCGAGGTGTCTGAGTGTTAATATTCACCTGGTTGCCGCCGGTCTCTCAGGTTTACCTCATCGACCCCCACCGCCGTGGACCACTTATAAGAACGCCGGCCAGAACCCGAATTCACGTCTCTGGACTTTATCCTGTACCTGGACAGGAGCTGTCGACAGACTTCAGCGTGGGCTTCTCACGACGGCAGGACTCGATGAGGCTTTCCTGTGGGGTCACACAAAAGTGCAAGTCCAAGGACCAAGAAATGTCAGGAGTTTTCCTGTATTGCAACTCAGGTCGGAATAAAAACGCTCAGACAGGTTTAACGTGTACACGGGTGAGACTCAGGGAGACTCGCACCGTGCAATAGTTGTCAGCCTTTTTATTCATAGCATTCTCAGAGACGTACAGGAAGAGATAAAATAGAACTGTGCAGGCTTCCTGTTGAGTCTGCACTTCCCCATTTAAGTGTAACTTCCCCATTTAAGCTTAATACTGAAAGAGCAAACATATTTAGATAAAGAAACGTACTTTTAGGCATAACATAATAAAAATCCCAAAATCCTGAAAGTAGTTCATTATAAGAAGTGTTTGTGAACTAAAAATCAAGAATGTGGGATACTGTTGGTCCGTGGACAGCCCGTGCGTGCTCCCGAGGCAGGGGAAACAAATTCTGTCGGGGAGAACTACATTGGCACGACACCGGATCACATGTTCGCACTTTTCAGTTCACGTCTTTATTGCGGCTGTCGACTTACACGCGCCATAAAAGTGATTCCGATGTTAAACATTATTTCTTCATGACTTTACTGCCAGGTAACTTGCGCCCCACCTGTCAGACCTCTGCGCCCCATCAGCGGAGCATGCCACACACTTTGAGAACCACTGCTCTAATCTAAACCAGTGTTTTTATCTAAACCTCACACAGCAGCAAGTTTTATTGTCTGAATGCAAAGAGAGAATGGAAGTCCATACCAAGTGTATCGAATAAACTGCAGTCTCTTTCATGACCTCAGACATGAACTGGGAGATAAAATGTCTTTGTGGTTTCATAAACTGCACTTTTTAGATCCAGCAGCTGCTGCCACCTTTAACGTACAGTCTGTGGATCAAGCCAAATAATCACAAACAGGCTGAATGATGTCTGCACTGCTCTGCAAAAAGTCCAAGCACACCCATGTTAGGATCTGATAAACAGGTGAAAATATAAAGAACCGGTGTGGCTTAATGAGGTTTTTTTTTTTTTTTTACTCTGTTGTCATGGAAACCTGATTTTTCTTTCTCTTGATTTATTTTGCAGCCATTGTGTGAATGTTAAGGCGCTGAGCTCATGTCTGTGCTTCAGAGATTTAAGTGATGGACATCACTCAGCTTCCAGCTTTTTATCTCACCTGATGCCATCCAAATGTCAACAGAGGTACCTCGGACTGGACCGGACCTTATTTATTATTCCAGTCGACCTCAGATCACTAATTAACGAGGATTTCTGTCTAGACAGTCTGCGTACTTCAAATCTCCTGTGTGAAAGTTACTCATGAGATCCTGGCCTTGTTTTGTTCTGTCTTTCTTCTTTTATTGTGATCTGTAAAAAGGTCTTTCTTAGCAGTGATTGGATCACATAACTGACTGAAATCACTCTTTCATCATTCTTCTTCTTCTTCTTCTTCTTCTTCTTATTATTATTATTATTATTATTATTATCATATTGTGGTGGACCACTGGAGGGCTCCACTCACACCCAGTTCTCAGGAAGTGTTGTTGCTGTGTTTTGGAGGGAAAAGTCTTCAGTTGTGTGGTGATGAGAATAAACGAGGAGTGTGGGGATTTTCGCCGTTTGAATAATGTCACGGAGAACGACCGTTACCCCATTCCCCACATCCAGGATTTTTCCGCCCACCTCGCCGGCACCTCGATTTTTTCTAAAATTGACTTGGTGGGGGGGTATCACCAGGTTCCTGTGCGCGCCGAAGACGTCCCCAAAACTGCCGTTATTACCCCTTTTTGCGCATGCCGTTCGGCCTGAAAGGCGCCGCTCAGACTTCAGCGGTTGATGGACTCTGTCTTGCGCGGGCTGCCTTTCGTCTTTGTGTACCTTGACGATATATTGGTGGCCAGCTGTTCTGAGAGTCAGCACGCGTCCCATCTGCGTCAGGTTTTCCAGCACTTGGCGGCGCACGGCCTGATCGTCAACCCCTCCAAGTGCCAGTTCGGCTTGTCGGTTCTGGATTTCTAGGGGCCACCGGATTTCCACTGACGGTGTGGTTCCGTTGCTGGACAAGGTCCGGGCCGTTTCGGCTTTTCCGCGTCCCGCGTCCGTTAAAGCGCTGCAGGAGTTCTTGGGGATGGTCAATTTCTACAACCGCTTTCTCCCCAGAGCTGCGCACCTGCTGCAGCCTCTCTATGCTGCCTTGAAGGGTAAAACGGCTAAGGACCCGATTGATTGGCTCCCTGAACGCATCCAGGCATTTTCTGAGGCCAAGGCCGCGCTGGCAAACACCGCCCTGCTGGCCCACCCGTTTCCGTCGGCGGAGATTGCCTTGACCACCGACGCATCGGATGTGGCGGTGGGTGCAGTGTTAGAACAGCGGGTCTCCGGTGTCTGGCAACCGCTCGCTTTTTTCAGTCGCACGCTTAGGGACAGTGAGCGCAAATATAGCGTTTTTGACAGGGAGTTGCTGGCCCTGCACCTCACAATGCGGCATTTTCATTTTTTTCTCGAGGGTTGGAGCTTCACCGCGTACGTCGATCATAAACCCTTGACATTCGCGATGTCCAAGGTCTCTGACCCGTGGAGCGGGCGCCAGCAGCGTCAGTTGGCAGCCATTTCCGAGTTCACAACTGACATTCAGCACGTGGCTGGTAAGTCCAACTGCGTGGCTGACTGTCTATCCCGCGCGCTGGTTTCTCCCGTTTATGTTGGCATAGACTTTGACGCTATGGCCGCTGACCAACGGGCCGACCTGGACATCCTTGCCCTTCGGTCTGCGCAAACAGGTCTTGTACTGGAGGACAGACCCGTGTGGAACGGTGGGCCTAGCCTGCTTTGTGATGTTTCCACCGGCCGTCCACGCCCTGTAGTTCCCCTTTCGTGGCATCGTCGCATTTTCGATTCCGTACACGCCCTCTCTCATCCAGGCGTCCGGGCCTCGGTCAAGCTGGTCAGCTCTAAGTTCGTTTGGCCGGGCCTTCGTAAATCGGTGAAAGACTGGGCAGCAGGGTGCATTCCATGCCAACGCGCTAAGATCCATAGGCACACACAGGCGCCCCTCAAATCCTACCGTGTTCCAGGGAGGCGTTTTGATCATGTGCGTGTGGATCTGGTTGGTCCTCTGCCGCAGTCACAAGGTTTCACGCACCTTTTGACTGTAGTGGACCGCACAACCCGCGTTCCGTGCTTCTCTCACAGATGGCAACTGGGTTGACCGCCTTCCATGGGTTTAAGTGGGGTTGCGATGCGTGGTTGAAGAAGACCTCGGGGTTTCCCCGGCTGAACTTGTCCTCGGTCAGCCCCTCCGGGTCCCCGGAGAATTCTTGCCCGAGAGCCCACCCCCGTGCTTCGCTCCTTCTGTGCTGTCTCTCCGTCCCCCAAGAGACTCGTTTTCTCTTCCTGGCCCAGTGCACCATTGTCTGCCCGACACCTTTGTTCCGAGGTCGTTGGACTCTTCGCAGTTTGTTTTCGTCAGGCATGACGCTCATAGGCCTCCGCTGCGTCCACTGTATGACGACCCATTTAGGGTTTGTTAAGGTTCAAATGTTGAGAGAGGAATCCATAAATAACCACAGATCCGGTCCGGTGTGCAATTAGACGGCATTTTAATGAATACACATATGCGGAGCCAATACTGTTCAGATTCAGTATTGGACTAACTACAATCGTCAGCACAAAGACTTTATAGGGTTGGCAGTCTTCCTGTTACCAGGCAGAGTTAAACAAAGCATACGTCACTCCAAAACCACAATGACTCTTAACATAGTCTAAAACAGAACATCTTCTTCGGGTCGACGCCAGGTGCTTCCTCTCCGCTGTCTTCGCTGTCGCTTATCTTCTGGGACATCTGGTCCACGTTCTGCACAAAATGTCACTCATGCACAACTTTGCAGTCATAAACTCTTACCTACTAAATGAGTCTGTGTGTGTGTGCACGTGCGAGGGCGCGTGCATGCTGTGTACTGCGTACGTGTCGTGACCTCTCACTATTTGTGTCTGTATGTGTATGTCACGTCTGTCTGTGCGTGCAGAGTTTGCATCTGCTTTCTGAACCTTAGTTGACCTCAACTTAGGCAACCGGGCCGGAAGCATTTCCTTTTGGACTTTGGGGGTCGGCAGGAGGCTGTTTCTATTGACAGACTTAAACCGGCACATGTGCTTCTGGATGATCAGGTGGTGCCGGCTCAGGCCCCCCACCGTGGCCACCCGCCTTCCACTGGACTGGACAACCCTGCTTCTTCCTCTGGGAGCGCCCCCCACCTGGCGGGGCCCAAGCTATCTTCAGCTTTTCCTGACCGCCCATGCCAGCCTGGTCCTCAGGCTCGTTTCCCCTCAGCCAGCTCCCCACCTCACGGGTTCAGCCGTTCTGGACGTTTGATTAAAGCAAGGGTTCTGGACTAGGGGATGACCCTACTGGGTGTTCGGGGGGGGGCATGTGTGGTGGACCACTGGAGGGCTCCACTCACACCCAGTTCTCAGGAAGTGTTGTTGCTGTGTTTTGGAGGGAAAAGTCTTCAGTTGTGTGGTGATGAGAATAAACGAGGAGTGTTAATCGAGAGCCCTCATGTCGTCTGTGTTTACCTCCACAATATGCACATTAAAGGACTCACTAAACAACTGCAAATGTTGGACTTTAAGCATCAGTGCCAGATGTCTGTGATGGAGGGAGCACCACAGCAGCGCCATTGGTGGTTAGTGGGGTGTGCAGGGTGTGAAGCCACCTGAAGTCTTGATGATCTCATTGGTCTTCTCCACATTCAGGGACAGGTTGTTGTAGCTGCACCACTCAGCCAGATGGTAACATCACTCCTGCCCTAGGTCTCATCAAATTTCATGAAGAGGTTGGAGCTGTGTGATGGAGTGCAGTCTTGGGTCAGCAGGGTGAAGAGAAGGGTGCTCAGCACACATACTTGGGGAGCCCTGTATTCAGTATTCTGGTGCTGGAGGTGTTGATGCCGACCCGTACTGCTACACAGCGAGGTGCTGATCCTGAGCAGATCCAGTTTACGTCCATGTATAATGTAAACAGAACTGGTCCTAGCACTGAACCCTGTGGAACACCATAATTGACCTTAGTGGGTGAAGAGGACTCTCCATTTACATGAACAAATTGGAGTCTATTAGATAGATATGATACAAACCACTGCAGTGCAGTACCTGTAATACCTACAGCATGTTCTAATCGCTCTAATAGGATATTATGGTCAACAGTATCGAACGCAGCACTGAGGTCTAGCAGGACCAGCACAGAGATGAGTCCACTGTCAGAGGCCATAAGAAGATCATTTGTAACCTTCACTAAAGCTGTTTCTGTGCTGTGATGAGCTCTGAAACCTGACTGAAACTCTTCAAATAAGCCATTCCTCTGCAGATGATCAGTTAGCTGTTTGACAACTACTCTTTCAAGGATGTTTGATATGAAAGGAAGGTTGGAGATTGGCCTATAATTAGCTAAGACAGACAGTAAGGGCTTTTTAAGTTATGGTTCAGTTACCAGCACCTTAAAATAAGCCTGTAGTATGTAGCCTGTTATTAAGATAGATTAATCATGTTTAAAACTGAAGCATTAATTAAGTGAAGGATGAAATGAGTAGATGAAAAAAGGCAGAGTAACAAAAATGAGTAAATAGGAAGGGAAAAAAAGCACACATGCACAGTTGGAAATATTTAAGTGTGAGAAACATCAAAGAGAAGGAAAGTATGTAATATATAAATTGATTATGATAAAGGAAAGGGGAAAGAACGTGAAGAAAGAAGACCAAGATTAGAAGTAAGGGGAGGAAGAATACATTCAGAGAACAAACAGGAGGAAAATGAAAATTCTGGAAGAGATGAGGCAAAGTCACCGCTGAGTGCCGTTCCATATGTGATGCATTAGACTTCCACAAGCCTGACAAACATCAAGGAAACAACCGGATGAAGAGTCTTACTGAGCATCACGTGTCACCTCCTGATGGAGGAGCATCAATAATCACTCATGTGGTGCAGCACGCTTTGATGTGATGGTGAATAAGTACCGAATGCCTCTTCTTGTCAGGGATTATCCGCCTCACTCCTATTTGCTCTCCAGAAAGCTGAATGTGTAGCACATGGAGCCAGCAGCACCCAGCTGCTGACAGGCACCCCGCAGTGGGGAGAAATGGATCGACGACAGTCACCCTCCAACATCTGATACAACTTTCTCTTTAAAACATGAAAGGATGGCTTTTGAATTCGTCACGAGTGAATTCTCTCTGAGCTGAAATTATAGAAAAGTGCCACAGGTCTTTGTGGATGTTTGAGATCTTTAACATTTAAAGGAACTCCAGTTCAAAAAACAGAGCTTCTTCATGATCTAGTGTCAATTAAAACTCTCTAAAGTTGGCACTTTTCGTGTCCCCAGCCTTGTTATAAAGAAAACACGACCCAACCATGATTTTAAAAGCCGAGCGTGGCTCCTGTTCTGCTCGACCACAACACCAGCTTAGTCATTAATATGTTGCTGTGTGATTTGGATCAGTCACAGTGAAAACGCACGGATCGCAGCGTGAAACATTAAAATATTTGTTATCCAGGACACGGTGAGCCCGTGGGCTGTCGTTACACAGCGGGTATTTTTAATCGTAACTCTAAGACTCGCTCGCTCCACGTGAACAGTGCTTATGAAAAAATGAGAGAAGCCAAGAATGAAGTCAGGCGGGATTTTAGCGTCTCGTGTTTCTTTAAAAACAGAAAGAAATGAAAACTGCTGCACATTAAAGACACAAGAGACCCAAAAGCTTCCGTGCATCAGCACTGCACAGGTGTACAGGTGTGTTTACAGCAGACTGGACCAAGTGGGCTCTTATCAAAGGGATGGCTTTGGAGGATAGCCAAACGGGTAAGTCACTGAGGCTTGTGGTCAGATGGCGGTTGGCACACTGTTTGTTTGTGTTGGTCGACTACTCCCCTCCTCAGTGTTCTCCACATTGAACTCTGCTCTATTATCTTAAAATCACAGGATTACTGATGGCCACAGATGTGTGGGGTGTATGAGGATCTACACGTCAGGCCCAAAGTTTTAGCAGTGTGCTCACAGCTCCGAGGCATCCACTCTCGTTTCGACGCCGACTCTGATGTAGTTAAAGCTGCTTCCAGAAACTAAGGCACACATATCAAGCTCAACATAAACATTTGCTTCATTAAATTTATTGGAGCAATTTGCAGCGACCTGTGTGCCATAAACCATAAACCTGAATCAGGTTTGTGTGATTCATTTAAATAGACTTTCCAGATTTTGTGCTCTGAAAGGGAAATTCCTCCAAATGCACGTGCGATAAGAACTCCCCCCCACAACAAGGACTATAACTTTGATGTGTTACCATGTTTTTATTACAATATGATGACATCAGTTGGCTTCTACAACAAGACACTGATGCCTGACCTTTGACCTTAACGCCTTACATACTATTTTACTATCTTTGCCCGTATGATCGGAGCAGAATGAGCTGAAATTTTTGGCATACAAAAAGAGATTTTTGTGCTTATACTCAGCCCGTTCTCACTACCAAGGCCTAATATACCGCCCGTGTTCTTATGCTACGCGTCGTTTTATGGATGAAATCCTGTAGAAGGACGCTCCCGTGGTAATACATGTTCCAGCCATGTATTCCAGCCCTAACCCTAACCTCATTCCTAACCTTAACCAGCACTTTAATAATGTTAGACAGTGTTTTCCAAATCAATTTAAGTAAAACAAACACACGTGTAGATTCATTCCAAACGGTTCTCACAATTCCCCATTTTTCCAATCTCGTAATATAGGGACGTGTTGGGTGCCCCGAAACTTAATTTACCGACGATTTGTCACCTAGCGTAAAATGTTAGCCTTTGGGAGTGAAACGTGTTGTTATACGACACTTTCCTGCTCTATTTGAGCACTAAGAGCTGTTTCTGACAACTTCACCTGCTACATTACACCTTTTCACCTAACATTTACACACAGTTACGCTCCAGTGTATGCACAGGAGAAACATCAGGGTTGATATGCAGCCTGGGGATCAAACCACCGACCTTTCTGATCAGCAGCCAACCCAGCTGGCCCAGTAAGCCTCAGCCATGGGCCTTCAGGGCTTTACTCTGAAGATCCCTGTAGTTGTTTCCAAACATGAAAAAGTTTTCAGAAGGTGCTCACTTTCACTTTTGATAGGCGATATTGCAACGCAAGAGCCAAGACAGCTGCGAGTTTCATTGAAGCACAGCACCAGTCCTGACCAGATTCCAGACTGGGCCGAATGGTTTTAATCAGCGACCCCAGCTGCTGTAGTTCCTATGTCAGAATGCTAAATGAAGACTTTCAGTCCTCCGTGTCAGCCCATCTTTTGCAGAGATGAGATGACTGCTTGAATTAGAGCTAAAGCTGCCGGAGGACTCGAGTGACACGAGATAATGAGCCCAGCTGTCTTTCTGGGAGACACGTGAAGCAGATTCATGACAGAGGTCTGAAGAACAACCCGGAGGAAACTGTGGATTACAGCTCGTGGGTGAGTGTCGAGGCCTCGTTCACACTCGTGCTTATTTGTAACTGAGGCATACTTTGAGTCGCACTGCTGCTTTTCTCTAACATTCAGACAAAGACGGGTTTCTCTCATCATCATATCATGAATAAAATATAATCCCTGGACTCTCTGTGCTGCTGTCGTTGATCACATCTGCGCTGAATCTTGGACGCCGCAGTCGGTATGTGTGATGAGCTCACACCTGTTTTCAGAGCAGGATGATTAAAGCCTGGCCTGAATCGCCAGCAGCACTGTTTGTAGATCCTCTGAGGTTTATCTGACTGCACTGAATGATGATGTGCTGGACAATCACCACTTTGTTTGTGTGCAGCTGGTTCACTTCAAGCTGTTTTATTCTTTAACTCAGTGAGAGTGCTTCAGCTCCCAGGCTAACTCCAAGCGGTGCCTCTTGTAAATAAATATTTTGTGCGCTGCATGACAAAAAGGTTTAACCCAAGTTAACCTTTTTCAGCTTTGTCTATCCGTGCAGGAGACGCCGTGTCGTCTCTGAACTAGGTCAACAAGCTGGAAGTTTCCAGCTCCATGTATTTAATAGAGTGGCTTTGCACAGTTCAAAATAATCCTTCTTATACTGCGCCTTTTTGTCCATCCTGGGTCTGAAACGAGCCCTTTTAGCTCCTCCTCCTTCAGGTCACTTTCTTCAGGGTCTCTGTGCCCGAGATGACGATCTTAAGGATGTCCCCTCTCTATGACATCACTGGGATCCAAGAGCAGAAAAAACTGAGTGTTTAGAGCAGCCTGAGCTTTTGGCTCACAGGGATCACTTGTACACACAGTGACCTCAGTTTTAGTAACCTTGGTCATGAGCATCGGATCTGCTTCCTAATCTCACATTCAGTCTCTTCTTTCAGCTCCTCTCTTTAGCAGATCGTCCACGTCCATCTCTCCAGCCCTCTGCATGTCCTCTTCTCGTCCTCTCTCCTCTGCACATGTCCAAACCATCTCAGCCTCACCTCTCCAACTTTGAGTCGTCCCTCCGATCTAATCATTTCTTGTCCTGTCCATCCAGCTCACTGTTAGGGTGTATGTGTATTCTTGCCCCCTTATGTTCCCATGTCTGGTCTGGTCCCATCTGTGTGTCGAGTTAGTTGTATTTTCACAGTGTTTAGTGCTTTGTTCTTGTTGTCCTGATTTTCTCTCTGTGTTTACTTTTTGCAGTTTTTGGCCTTTTTAGTTTTAATTTTCTGGGTTCTGATCTCCGTTAAGGTTGTTTTGTATTCTTACACCTTGTATCAGGCATCGAACAGCCAACAATAAAGACATTTTGTTCCACTTCCAAGTCCTCAGTTCCACATTTGGGCCGCTTAACTGCTACATAACACTACATGATACTAAAACCTTTACTGGGAGTACCTACGTTTAGCTCTATCACGTCAAGCTCCGCCCCCTTTCTTGTCTGAGCCACCATTTCCAAAGCATCAAACATCGGTGACATCGCCCTCTGTGAGTCAGTGTAACTACCAGGTGAAAAGAAAAGAGAGTACGATTCACCCGGGCCTGATCTGTTGGAGAAGTTGACACCTTGGACTCCACCTGCTCGCACACCTGCTCGCACACCTGAGTGCTATCACCTCATTATCTCCCTGTACTCAAGGTCCTGCTCGAGCCCACTCTTCGGTCCAGACTGTTGTCCCATCGGTGGCGTGGGCCTCTCAGATGGCTGAAGATGTGCTTTCTGAGGGATTCTCCACTTGCTGGTTCGTTCCTGGGAAAGGAGAAAGGAAGGACTGTGTTCATACCTGTCTGCCCTCCACCGCTGTCTTACCTTCAGGAGGAACTCTCCCTCTCCTGCGTTAGTTCTGGGCTAAAGTTTTATCAGCAGCATAATTTTCTTCTACGCAGCTCTGGCAAAGAAACGAATCAATTTCTATTCTGTGCAGAAGACCGCTCCTGTTCAGTGAACTGATACTCATCTGTGATTCAGACTCGCTCCCTGCTGACTTGTAGAATCAACTTTTCAAAAGTGCAAACTGTGGTCTCTGAATAGACTGAACAGAAGCGATCAGCACAGCCACCACAACTCGCATTGACTGAATAATTTCTCTGTTGTGGAAACAGATGATCTGGGGTTTTTGTGTCTGTACCTACAACAACACCAAGCTGCGTCCTCGACTCCAGCTCACCTGAACTGTAGCCACGCCCACCTCTCCAAGCAGGTCAGAATCATAATACTTTATTTAACCCTAAGGAAATAAAATGGTTACAGTCGCTCCAGGACAATAAGAGCAGTAACAGACTTAATAAAATAACACAATATATTAAGTTATTAAATATATTGTCACTGTAGCGTATTATTGGTGTAACTATTACACTGTGTGCTGTGCATTAAATGTAGGAGGTGTGCAGAGAGAGTCACAGGTACGATGGGTGGGTTCACCTTGTCTGAGTCCTGCTTATGAGAGAAAAACATAAATAAAAACATAACAGGAAGTCTTGTTATGCTGGCTAAGGAAAAGTGCAAGCCTGGGCCGGTCCAAAGGAATAAATCTACCTCAGAGTTCTAACAAGTGTCACGTATTGTGCTTCAGAGGTCAAAGTGCTCTGACATGTTTAATAAAGGGGAAGATGTTGACTCAAACGGGCCTGTCTGCTCTGGTGGGGGAAAGTCCTTTTTTAGACCTTTGACACAACAAAACAGTTTTAGATGTGGATTTTCTGTTCACAGCTTCTGTCCAGCACATCACAACATTGGAGGACGTGTCACACATAAATATGGCTTTCCTTTACAAACTCGAAGGCCAGCATTTAGACCGGAGGGGGTCCAGGTACACCGACATTGTGTCCTGTGAAAGGAGAATAAAACCCGAGGACTCCACAAAGAGTTGTATGAATTTCAGCTTCAGAGTTCGTGATGGCCTCCTCTCACCTCTTCACATGGAGTCAGAAAAACACAACTTTCTACGAGGCTGCAGAGAGGCAGCGGTGTCAGAGTCACTGTAGTCCGTGTGCTGCACAGTTTGATCTGTAGCACTAAAATTATTGCCTAAAAAAACTTCCCCAAATCATCCCGAATTTGATGGAAGACATATGCTCTAATAAAAACATCACCTTATCATATATAATTAACAAAATATTTATAAAACCTGCAAACAGCCTGAATGTCTTCATTTCAGAAATATGTCTCGTGTTTTAACATAACGTTTTATTGTCATGGACAGTCCCACGCCGGCACTAAACAGTGCAAAATATGTATGAATAATAAGTCAAAGGATGAATGTTTATTGCACATTATTGCCGCCTCCAAAAAAGTCCAGGGAGGTAGCCAATCAGGTGAGCTGTTAGCATTGATTTGGGCTCAGCAGCTTCCTCCTCAGAGCTGCTGTTGGGCTTTCTTTACAACCTCTGAGGTGTTTGAGCTCCAGTAGAGGTCTGTGTCTATGTGCACACCCAGGAACTTGCAGCTTTCCACACACTCCCCGTTGATGCTGATGGGCTGCAGCTCGGACTTCCTCCCTCTGAAGTCGACTACCAGCTCTTTTGTCTTGGTGGTATCGACGGCCTCTGAACCTTAACCAAGAAATGATTCCATAGTAAATCCAAGCAACCTGATAGCGTAGAGTCGAAGAAACAGATGTGCCGACAGATTTTATGGATCTTTCTGGGTATTTTAGGGCGCGATGTGTTTCTTGTAGACTGTTATTACTATACCTGAAGCCAAACAACATTCAATTCAGTTTTATTTACACAGCACCAAATCACAACAACAGTCGCCTCAAGGAGCTTTATATTGTAAGGTAGACCCTACATACAGAGAAAAGCCCAACAATCATATGACCCCCTATGATCGAGCACTTTGGCGACAGTGGGAAGGAAAAACTCCCTTTGAACAGGCAGCATTGAAAGGCTGAAGTGATGTGTAAAACCTACAGTCCCTCTCGGCTGAGATACCAAACATTATACTGGTTGATTTTAATCAAACACACGTTTATCTGCAAAACAAGACAGATTTTGGTTCTGATCCACAGAGCCGTGGTGAGAAATGGAATTGTTGGGAGAAATCCTTATTGATCCATAACAGTGAGCTTTTGTTACTGATCCATAAAACAAAGCAAACCGAGCACCTGTGTCTCACCTGCTGTGCACAAACAGTATAACTGATATTTTGTGTCTTTTACTATCGCACAAACTTGGATCCATATGCTTCACAGCTATCAATATGCTGCATTTTCACATTTCTGTATTAACAGTGTGTGAGTGAATTTAACTTAACTAAATTTCTCAGTTGTCTTTAACAAAACACAGACAAATCAAAACTAATCTGTGGAGCCTAAATCCTGTTTGCAATGGACATGACCGGCAGTGCCTCAAAGAACCGATTATTAAAACCTGCCAGTTGGATGTTTGAGCAGAGGCCCAAGAGTCGGGATGTTAGAGCTGTGGTTAGGAGGTCTTCAGGACGTCTGAGACTGTCCAGCCAGTGCCACAGTTGCCTCCTCTGAGGAAAAACAGGAAATAAGGAAAGTACGAGAGATGGACAACAGATTAGTGCAAATTTAAATACTGGCCTAAAAGAAACACTTTGAGTTCAGTAGTTCAGACTGTAAACATATTTAAAAAATGTCATGTTAGACTTTTTATTCTTCAAATAATTTCAGGTTATTTTCCACCTCTGTGGACTTTGATGTAACGTCCTCCCACTGTTCCCTGTACCACCAGTTTCATGTGTAGCTGTTCTTTAAACAGGTCATCACTGTACGCTCCCTGGGAACTTCATCAGTACGACTAGCTGGTACTGATGGGCTTACTGGTTACATATGTGTTTTAAAGAGGACTTGAACACGTGTACATAAAGAAGTTCCAGGTGAGTTTATGCTCCCAGCTTGTCCTTGTTCCTGTGACAGACACAAATAAATAATACACTGAAAGTCTTTAGAGCTTCTGGGCTCACGGTGGTTTGTGTGAATAAAAATACCAGTTTTTACGAATTCCTCTCACAGGGCAGAGCAGGTTGTGTGTCGGCAAAATGCGAAACAGAAACTCATTTTTATTTCGCGTTTCAGTCTCTTGTACGTTGTAGTGGTGAGCTTAACAGACAAAAAGAGACGCGTCTTGGTGACACTGAAATCGCTGAGTGTAGGATGGGTAAGGCGCTCCCTCGGAGCTGAATGTAAACTTCATTTATGATTAATTCCCGGCGTCTTTATGGTGGAGAGAGGACCTCAGCAATCTCTCAGCTTCAGAAAACAGGAAGTCTCTAAACACGGTGAGCCAGCAAGGCCTAAATTAAACTGCCAACTCAAATCACTTTCTTTGTGTGGATGTGACAATGTGCATGAGCGAGTGTGTTTCACACGCTTACGTTCCTTTTGAGAGCAAAAAGTGAGTGTGGTGTGAAGCGCTGTCATTGAAAAGATAAGAAAACGAGTCTGACTCACACAGTTTTCAGTTATCAAAGGTTGGGGGAAATTGGGTATTGTTATCACATTTCCATATTCCTTTCTCCCAAATTGACTGCTGACAGACTTTCACATTTGAAAAGCATGAACATAACACCAGGTTGGAGAAATGCCACAGTCTGCCTTCAAGGCGAGAAGCTCAGCAGTGACAGCACATCTACAGCAAACCCAACATTAAATTTGAATCGTGCATATTTTTAATCTGGAGGAATGAAGAGCATGAAGCCAGGTGATAATAAAATGCAGCTGATTACCTGATCAGCAGCAGGTGTGAGCACCTGGTCAGTTTGCTGGGCTGCAGCTTTCAGCTGTGTGTTAACAGAAGAGAAGCTGTTGTTGCTACCTGTCAGTCTTGGAAGGGTCACAAAACACTTTCAAATCCATCGTCCAAAGTTCGTGACAGCACAATTAGAAAGAGAATAACAGGTATTGGTTTGTTTGGAGGGGGAAGCCTCTTCTCTCTGAAAAGAACACGACGGCACGGCGTAGGTTTGAAAAACGGCATCTGAACAAATCGCAAGAAAAAAAGATCAATGCAACGGTCCAGACATCTCTCTTTAGCATGACTGTACGATGTTAGACATGATACTTCAAAGTTAACAACGATACTTTGGACTTAAATTACACAAACTGTGCTTAACAAATCCTGCACTTTAAATCTGGTAACTATGTCAGCTGTAGTTTGGTTATTGTAAACACATCAGCACAGACGGAGGGTGAGTGTTAAGTTGTTCTCAGGCTCGTCCACATGAGCCCGGATAGATTTGAAAACGGCGTTTTTGTCTGAAAACGCTCCGCGTCCACACTAACGTTTCAGTCGTTTTCACAGAGTTGTGCGTCCACACTGAAACGGACGAAAACGCTTACGTTCCAGTCCTGCGCATGCGTGAAACGCAAGAAGATTCGACCTGCCTCGTTTCTGTCTGCCGCTTATTTACTTTCCGGCTCTTTGAAACGTTGCAGCAAAACGTTGAGGAAAAGCACCGAGGTTTTTTAAATGGACTAACAATGAGGTGGAGTTGTTGCTGCGAGTAACACAAAAGTACAAAGTTGCCAAAGTGAGTGAGAATTAAAGAATTTGAAGAAAAGCTATCTGGAGCCTGTACAGACTTTAATAGGGCTGTCAAACAAAAACTGCTGTGTAATGCCCTCTGCTATCTTGAGCTACGTTCACACTGCAGGTCTTAATGCTCAATTCCGATTTTTTGATCAAATCTGATTTTTTTTGTCTGGTTGTTCACACTACAAATAAAATGTGACAGCAAACGCGCTCTAGTGTGAACAGTTCATGGCCCTCAAAGCAGCCCACATGCGCAAAAGAAGACGTCACAGCTGGGTTTGTCGCCCAAAACATGGTCAAGCTCATGATAAAACGGGCAGGTGACTCAACCACGTCCGCTTCGTTTGTTTCTATCTTTAGCTTCTTTAAACTTGGCTCTGAGGCTCTTCACTTTCCTCCGACACTGTAGCCACGTTCGCCTGTGTTCTCGTTCAACCATTTCTTTGGCAAT
This sequence comes from Oreochromis aureus, assembly GCF_013358895.1. Classification (NCBI taxonomy): domain Eukaryota; kingdom Metazoa; phylum Chordata; class Actinopteri; order Cichliformes; family Cichlidae; genus Oreochromis; species Oreochromis aureus. The sequence continues at coordinate 64,911,807 of NC_052948.1, read as the reverse complement.
GCACTCGAACGCAGCCCGGTTACTATACGACCCTTCAAGTTTAGCTTGAATAGAATTGCCTCTTCATGTGCTAATCAAATCCAAAACCTCAATTTCTGTCCATAATTCCCTCCATCTCCAGTTTCCATGGCCATGCTTTCTTGTTTGTCTTCTGCAGCGCTGATAATTGGCATCTGTCTTGTATCAGTGATGTAAAAGACAGATTTAATGCCACATGACCATTCAAACAGCAGTCGCTTTCTAAACCATCAGATATGTATCGGATTCAGTACCACATATGAAAGTGACCCAGGTCGGATTTGAAAATATTGGATTTGTGCCGTTCACGCTGTCATAGCATGATCGGATATGGGTCGCATAGGATCAGAAAAGTCGGATTTGCACTGTGAACGCAGCCTAACTTTAATTGGTTTCGTAAAAGGCTCCGTTTTCGCTGTCCACACTGCAACGCGAAAACGGCGTTTACAAATGTCTTCATGCGTGCTCAATCATCCAGGTAAGTAAATCTCCAAAAGTTGATTCTGTTCATCTGGACGTTTTCAGTGGGAGAAACGTTTTGTCACTCATACAGGTGACTTCTTCAGTCTCAGCTGACTGCAGGCGTTTTCAAATGTATCCGCTTTGGAGAGCGTTTTCAAAATGCTGTGTTTTCCTTTACCGAAAACGCCGTCTCTGTGTGGAAGGCCAAAACGGAGAGAAAAAGATGCATTTTCAAACAAAAAACATGTTAGTGTGGACATGACCTCAGTTAAAGAGTCCCTGATGTGCAGAGACAAACGCCATCATATGACAGGACACTGCACTGACACACACACACACACACACACACACACACTGTTTTTTGCACACTTGCACTTGTCCTGTGTTGATTCTCTTTCATATGTAGCACCATTGTGTACGTTGTCTCGCATCACTGTGTGCTGTACATGGTTGGAATGACAATAAAAGCCACTTGATTTGACCTGGAAGAAGATGCTGAAAGTGGATCAGACGTGAGCCAAGGGACCATCTGAGATGATCCACGACACCAGGTTGGTCTCTAACATCATGTGGAGAGAGCTTCAAGCATCCTGGGTCCTGGACACCATGAACTCACAGATGGAAAAATCGACTGCTTCTTGTAAAACACTCTTTCTATCTAACATTCATGTATTCAAGGATACTCTGACATGCAGACCGGCACAGCCAGGGATTGAACCACCAACCTCTGGATTAGTAGCTGTCCCTTTAGCCTGTAGCAAAGCCTCCTGAGCTTTTGTCTGTAGCTCCACTGTAAGTCTTTAAGAACTGGGCTAAAAGAACAGCGCTGATCCAGAGAGGATTCCTGTGCATGCTACACTCACATGAAGCAGTGTTAGAGGTTAGTGTATGTTTCCTGAGTGGGAGCAGCTCTGCGGAGAACAGTTGGGTATTTGTTGCTTTATGCTGGACAGATTATGTATTTTTGGTTTTATTGTATTTTTGCCGTCGTGAGTATGAAACAGTTTGAGTTTGCTCGTGTAAAACATGAAATGCAAATGAAGGTATTTGTATGTAAGTGTGGGGAATGTTCCCGAAGCCAGTTTGGAAATGTTGTTCTCTGCAGATTTTCCTCTGGAGGTTTGGTTTTGGAAATGGGATGAATGCTAAGCTGGAGCAGGGAATAGTCATTAGCAGAGATTAGCAGCTGTTTAGAGAGTTGCAGCTTTCTTCCAACGAAGGGTTTCAAAACAGGATTTTCATCTGTGGTGGATATTGTATAATAATATTTATATAACGCAGCAATGCAGTAATGTTCTGGGATGTTTCGAGCTGGCACAGATATAAAGGACTCTAGGGCTCCTGCTGTTTAATCTGTGGAGAAAGCATTACAGGAGGAGAGCCTCCACATTCCAGCGACCCAGGCAGCCCAATCGGCATCTTCAGAAACTCAGCAGGGGAGCGAGGAGAAGGGAGGAGGCGTCCACGGAGAATGACCACCTATTTATAGGCTTGGCAGTGATTAGATAGAAGCAAACAGGTCACTTCCTGTCAGAGAAGATGCAAGCAGCCTCGCACGGGAACCACTGAATTGTTTTGATCGGAGTTCTTAATACAAGCCGACGAATCACGTTTGTGTGCATCTGTAACACCTTATTGTAACATCACACATGATAAGCGCCTGGAGGCAGCTGTTGTTGTGACTTGGCTCTATATAAATAAAGCTGAATAAGCATAATGCTGCTGACTCCACCACCCCCCGCATCCATCCATCGATTACACGAGTGTTGATTCTCTCACTCTTTAGCTTTGACAGTTTCTCTTTTTTTCCAATTCTGGTAGTTTTTGCACTAACTAGCTTTGGTGAGCACTCACCGGTGTGAGGTCATGGTCCTGGTGACTGTTTATGTCTTTGATTATAATAATATAATAATATTCTTTGTTTCACTTACTTTCTGGTTATATCTTTTAGTGTTTTCTAGTTTCTCTCTCTGCCTCCATGTGTTGCATGTCCCTTGTCTAGTTTCCTGTCTAGCGTCTCCTGTGTCTCCCCTGTCAGCTGTGTCTCCAGGTCAAGTCCATGTCTCCTGTTTTACTTTGACAGTCTCACGTCCTTTGTTAATGTTTTCAGTTTTGCTCCCCTCCTTACTCCCTGGTGTATTTAAGCCCTGTGTTCTCCTCACGTCGTACCTCCTCATGTGTTGTGTGCTTCATCGGTGCACCAGCTGTGGTTTCCAGTTACCTAGTTTTCTAGTTTCCACTGCTTAGTTCTTAGGTTTCAGTGTCTAGTTTCAGTTTGTTTTTCGTGACTTTATTTTATAGATTACTTTCACAGCACATAAAGCTGCCTCTTTAAGTTCATTCCTCTGTGTCTGCCTCCTGCCTGCTGTTGGCTGTAGCTCAGGTGGTAGAGCAGGTCACCTACTAACTGGAAGTTTACTGGTCCCATCCCAGTCTGCATGCCAAGTATCCTTGAGCAAGATACTAACCCCATGTTGCTCTCCATCTATCAGAGTGTGAATGTTGGACAGGAAGCACTTAGAAACAGCATAGTTGAAAGTGTTGGTGCGAATGGGTGAATGCACATGTTGTGCCTTTGAGTCCTCAGAGTAGATTTGTAAGAACCACAGTCAAACATGACAGAGAGCTGCTCTAGGACATGGCTCACCTGATGCTGCTGTCACTCGAGCTTTCTAACAACATTTTCTCAAAGCTCATCAAACGTTCGTGTCTTTGCAGCCAGCGTTCCTGCAGCATCGAGCTCCCAGCACCCAGAGAATCCTGGTGCAGAGGGAGATGCAGGTGGCATCTGACAAAATGGAGTTTGCTAATGTCTATTACGTAAAGTGCTTCTCTAACCAGCGGGTGGTGTCACCGTCTTCTACAGAGCCTAAGGTTAAAGACACGCCCTGCTCGCGTTTTCATAAGAGGATGATGCAGCTCATTATGTAACACGCTGACCAGCGCACACACCGAGAGGAGGAAGTAACGCTTGAAGTTTCCACTTTAAAATGCTTTCAGAGTCAGCTCTGTTCAGTAAACGCAGCTGACTGAAAGTAGATTTTTTTCTACTGACCAGAAAAAGGTGCAGCGTTTGATTCCATGCCTGGCAGTGGTTTACGATCACTTACTTTTAATGACACGATATCTGTCTGCACAGGCGCCATCATTAACGCAGATCTGTGTTTACTTTGTCTGATAACATGATGATTTTACATATTGCAGCAGGCTGGGAGTGACTGTGAGCAGGAACGTGTTGATGACCCTTCAGCAATTTTCCTTTTCATTCCATTATCAGACAACAGGAGCAGATGTGAACGAGTACAGCTGAGTCCAGTCATGACTGGACTGAGTGGGCGTGGCCTCTTTGACAGGTGGATGATGACCCACACTCAGTTACTCCCTGAGCCATCCCTCAGCTGTGGGTTTGATAGCTTTTCTCCATAAATAAATGAAATCATCATTTCAAAACTGCATTTTATGAAAAGTGTGATGCAAACCAGATACAGAGTTTTTGTTTTGGATGCAACTTTTATTTTGAAGGCAAACTTTCTCTGTGTCTGGTTTGCATCACATCCTTTCGTTTCACTGCAGCTCAGAGAGTGAAATGCGAGCGTTTGCAGAGTAATTGGCTTCTTCCATGCAAACTCAACTTCAACAATCGCAAGGTTTTTAATGCAGCACCGTGTCTGTGACCAGTTTGACCCTTTGGCTTTTCCCACTTTTCCACACTGACTGGTTTCCAGTGGGTCTCTGACCGGTGACTGAGGCCTTAGCTCTCCACCCTTTATCCAAAATGACATGACAGCAGCTAAACCAATGAGCACTGCCACGTTTTGTTCCCACACCTCATACACCTAAGAAGGTCCTGACAGGTGAGTGGCCTGTCGAAGCCCACCTTCGATGTTTGGGGTTATAGGCCAGGACTATAACTCTGTGTACCACCGCTCCAAAGATAATGCACTTAATATGGCTCTAATAATGGACCATTACCTCTCAGCAGACAATATTTCCACTGGGAGAGAGTGATGACTAAACTACTCAAACCTAATTTACACAAAAATGGCTCCATATTCAGGCCAGGAAATATCCTAATAATGCATTCACAGCTGGCTGCAGACATGGAGCCAATTGAATCTTGTGGAGGAAAAATATTGTGCAGTTTTGTCGTGTTTATTTGAAGAGCACGGCGCTGGCCTTCCATCATTCACGCCTTCCTTTACTTCAGGTGGCTGCTGTCATTGTTAATAAGTCCCTGTGCTTGTCAGGCTGCCGGCTCTGCGTTGGAATTACCTGCCAAGATGATTTAGAGTAAACTCTGTGCAGAACAGATGGCAAACAAACAGCTTCCAAAGAGCAGGAGGACTCCACATGCAGCCAGGCTACATTAAAAGCACGACTCCTTGGGCTCATCTGATTGGCCATTGATCAGCAGGTACCTGCACACTGATTACTCAAAGTTATGCTGGTAGCTTCTTTTTTTTTGCCTGACATGTTCTTTAATTACTTTTAACCTCCAGCGTGAGCTCTGAACAAGCCGTAGTCTGAAGCTGCTCAGCTTAGAAAGCCCTCTGAGCGAGAGTGCAGATCTCATCAAAGAAAAGTTCCCTGCACAGATGATGAGCTGATGAGCATCTATTTTTATCTCCTCTCAGCTGATTGTCCATCCCTGTGGACCGGCTCCCACGTTCCCTCACATGAACCATGCTGTGGAGCTTTCACATCCTATTTTACTGTCAGAGATGTAAAACCACCAGGGAGCATGTCGCAGAAGCTGTGTGAAAAGAAGACGAGCTGGATAAAATTACGCAGATAAGATTGGCGTGCAAATAATAAATAATTAAAATCCGCAGGGAACAACGAGCGTGGCCAACATCTCAGGAAGCCGAGGCATTAACAGACCAGAGTGAACCACACGGAGCTGCTGCGCCTGCTCACAGTGGACACTGCAGAGTAACGGATGGACGTGTCAGAGGTCATCAGGTTTAACCTGTGTTTGCTGATTGCCTTCATGTATGAAACACTTTCTGCTGTGTGGGAGTTTGCCGACGTTCACCAAACACATGTAGAAACTCTTCATCCTGTGCATAGGGCTCCTGTGGCACTTTAACCCTCTGTGTTTACTGCAGACTGGACTGTTTTATTCTTTATCCTGCTGCTGTAATAAAACAGTTTGTTTTGGTGCATGATGTGATTCTGCTGGCTTCATCATCCCCAGCTGAAGCAGCGAGGGGGAGAATTAGACCCTTTTAGTCTGAAATTATAATTATTATAATTCTAGTGCATGACAGTCTGTCATCAGCTCACAACCAAACTGTGTAGTAACCATGCTTTTGTGAGTGGCTGCTGCAGTTTCTGTTACATCAGCTTAAAGTGTGATTCACACAGCCGCGAGGGAAAAGTGTCTATGCCACGAGGGTAGAGCGGGGTCTCCAGCTCCAGTCCTCGAGAGCTGAATCAAAAGGTTGAATTACAGCAGCATGGCATCACGTTTGGCCTGGTAACAAGCCATCGGTTTGATTCAGGTGTGTCAGAACAAGGATGCATCTAAAAGCTGCAGGACAGTAGCTCTCGAGGACTGGAGGTGGAGACCCCTGCTGTAGAGGTTTCTCACAGTCGCTGATGTGAAACTGGTTGCAAAGAGGCAGAGAGTGCTGCACCAACAGCCTCTGCGATTGCTTTGGTCACTACCAGGTTGCCAGTAGCTTGCATGGAAGTTGTCTGCAAACACTGGCAAACTACTCACCAAACAGCAGTGACACTGTGATGCAAACTCAACATGGAGACCGTTTGAAGCTGGAATTGCGTTGGCTGCAGTGAGAAGGCACAATATTCATGTTGAATAACATTCTCCATTTCTGTGTCATTGCTGCTGGATGGCTATTTAGTGAGTCAGCAGACGAGCAGACGTCCTCTTTGTGACCATTTTCACTGAGCAGCAGCCGATCAGTCGGGACTGCATAAATACGCTAACAACTGGAAGGTGTTGGGGTGGTTGCTGCTGGTCTGCAGGCCTGTGTGAGGTGTACAGAGTTAGAATTTAGTCGACTTCCTCCTTGACATCAGCAGAGTGCTGAAGGTGTTTTCAGTAAGAGCATGTTGTTACGTGAGGTCTTTTAGAAAACTCACAGTCAGAGTCTGTTTTCCTAAATATCCTCCCACAGGAGAAACTCGTCCCCACAGCACCAAGTTACAAATGTCTTGTCTGGGGTTATGTGACATTTCATCAGCCAGCATTTTTCAAATGATCTTCAGGTACCGCTGCCTTCGTGCTCGTCAATCAAACATCAGCAAGAAGCAAAGCAAATAGGAAGGAAACGAACAATTGTGAGGGGAAAACAAATGGAAGCAGCACAACAGAGAAGCATCAAAGAGGGAAACGCACAAGAGACGGAAGTAAGCGGTGCAGGGGAAATGGATGAAAAGAAACAAAGGCGTTGGATGGAAGCAAAGGTTGTTACTCGCTGAATGTACAAACAGACAGAGAGGCGCATGAAACTGAGTGCAGCACTCACTTTAAAGCTTCTGTCAGTGTTTTCATGCTGTGAGAATAACTGGGTCATAAGTGTAACTGTAAATCCAAGCTGACAGCAGTCGTAGTCGCATGTGAAGGAAAGAAACTTTTCAGAGGCATCTTTTTAAGCTGCAGGAGGGCAAGATTTCACAGCCAAGGATTTCATTAACTTTACATCTATTACCTCACTTCTTTCTACAGTTCAGCAGCTTCAGCAGCTCTCAGAGACATCCGAGATTAGCAACCATCAATTTGGCAGAATTTTTATATCTAATAACTTGGGTGCTTTAAAGTGTTTAGACGATGAGCAGCCACCTGTGGCCCGTGGTGATATCCGCCATGGTCCCTGTGTCTGCCCGATCGGCTCAGTGAGGCTACATTTGTGCTTGTTTTCGCTCTGCCTGGGCGGAGCTCACTGCAGGAAGCAATCACTCACCTGTGGCTCGTTATCCTGTCTCCTGGCCACTATTTAGGACAGTGGCTCAGAGCTTCTCGTTGCTGGACCATTGTGCCGACTCACATTAGTGTGGCCCCAGCTCTGAACTTCCCTCATGACTTCCTGATTTTGATTCTTCCTCGTCTGTTTGTACATAGATTTCCTGGACCGGTCCTCGCACGTCTCCTCTGGTTTCCCCAAGCATGAGCGTTTGGCAGTGTGCTGTGAGCAGAGCGTCGATCAGCGATCGTGTGTGGAGTAGCCTTTCCTCTTTCCTGCCCTTGGACCCCCAGAGCCTGTGAGGAAATGAGGTGTTATTTTTCCTGCCATTTTTATCAGTTCATTTTACTATTTCCAGTTTCATTATTTTGTTATTGCTATTGCATCATAATTAAGTGACAAGCATTTGCATTGATGCATTTATTGGTACTACCTTAAAGTTTGCATTAATTTCAGGTTAACTTTTATTTACAGGTGCCAGTATAATTATATGATGATTTGTCATTGCAAGTGCACCTATGATTATTTTACACATTGCATTTTTGTGTCTTTAAAGGAGTTGTGACTCAAGAAGTCGTCTTTTGAGGGTTACAAGCTTTTGGTTAGTGCTATGATTAGCCAATCTACTGTGAGGATGACATGAGTTATTGAAGGATCGCACACGCTTACAATACATTTGTATTCTGTTCTTTTTATTATTTTCATCTATGTATACCTTTTATTAAGTTCTAAGTAGCAGTATTAGATTGAAACATTTGTTTAATACATTTTTATACATTTTACATACAAGTTAAGATCATCATACACAGGATGGCCTCAGCCTGGTTGCATAAGCAGAGAGGTCAAATAAGGTGCAAGGCGAGAGGAACACACGCACAGACATACACGCACACAGAGATAGTGAGTTTATTTTTGTAGGTGAAAGTTTAAGCATGTTTTGCTAGGGTTGCAGTTTTTCTGTGGGTGTACGTGACGGTTTGATGAAAGTACAGGATGTCTAACAGGTATGTTGGGGCGGTGGTTGCGGGGACTGCACCTGGAGGAAGATGGAAGCTAATGTTCTTTTAAAATGGGTCAAAAAGTTAACTGGGGGGGTCTGTGGTTTTGATTTGACGTATGCAAGTATTGTATGTGCTTAATGCATGAAGGGGTGATGTATTGACCCGACCCTATAAAAACCTTTGGTTTGTTCATTGTCAGAGATCCACCTTTGATGTTCTGCAGGGTGTGTCTCCCACGCGTGTGTTTTTCATTAAAATCATCGCTTGAACTCATCTTTTGGACCAGTGTGGTTACTTGCATTCCTCCTGTGTTTTCTTCCCAATATTTTGAACCCAACAAGCCCCTGATCTTTTCCCCCACCTTTGTAAATTAAAAACTCTTTCGCTTTAATCTCAGAGTCTGCGCTTGAGTCAGTTCAGTCAATCCTCACAGTATCATCCTTTAATCATTACACAAAGTGTTTTCCAATGGAAACAGATCAAAACTCCGAGGTTGTCTCTGCTGCTGTGTTACAGACACTGCTGCAGTTTATTGCATGCAGTATATCTGATGGCACGATACAAACATTTGGTTACAGGGGAAATTATTTCGAAGTTTTCATAGATTCTTTTTCCAAAACCTTTAAACCTGCAGTTTGATGTCTTTGTCCCATTTTAAATAAAGTTTAGTCCTGAAGTCATTTGCAGATTATTGCATTGTGAGAGAAAGTGACACTGAAGGAGGAGATTGTGGACCTTTTATCAACACAGCACAGGACTCAAAATTGGATAAAAATTGAATGTAGAGCAGAAAAAAGATGAAGCTGAGAGACAAGGCATTATCACATCTGCAGAGATACCAGGCTCTGCCAAAATCCCAGTGAAGAGCCGAAGGATAGAGCCTGAAAGAGCGAAAAGAAAGAAGCGACTCCAATAAATGTGAGGCAACTTTACGTACATCTGATTTTCTCAGTGTGCTCATATTTCCACTGTGTGCTGATGTAATAAACTCCATCCTCCCTTTATTTGTGACATTATAGTGCACTGACGCACAGGATGTAGGAATAATTTCTAAAATTGTCCACTGATCATTATGGTTTTGCAAGATTCTTTGAAAGGAAACTGGTTGAAGTGTGCTAATCAAACACTTTATGACCCTGAAATATAAACAGATTTAAACAGTTCATCCCAAATCCTTTGAATGGACCATAGCTGTGTCAAACGTCTCCGTCCACTCATCACGGCATGGATTTCATGGCAACTTTAATCAGGGTAACTGTTCTTTTCCAGCGTGGAATGACTATACAGCAAACATACAGCACATATTTTACCAGAACAAGAAGTGGGTGCAAAAGTTTGAGTTTATTTTAGATTTCCCCTCATTCACATGGAGTCTAAATTAAACAGGCTGAAATATAAACATACACCTCAGCTGACTTTGGGTTAAATGTTGCATCTCAAACAGATACTTTTGGTAGACATCAACAAGCATTCGGCATCATTCTGGCGGATACTGGGCCGCTCTTCTTGGCAAAAATCGGTAGAGTTAAACTGGATGCTTGCTCAGTCATCCAGGTAAGGAAATCCCAAAAGGTTGATTCTGTTCACCTGGATGTTTTCAGTGGGAGAAACGTTTCGTCACTCATCCAGGTGACTTCTTCAGTCTCAGCTGACTGCAGGTTTCCAACCTTATAAACACGACATTTGCATAATGACTGAAACCAGCACCACTGAGTGAACAATTAGGTCAGATCGTTGACTATTAATATGCAAATTGTTATGACACCGATCAGTGGCCATGAGTACCATTCACAGAGAGTCGGGGAATGGCTGACAGATGGTGACAGATGTACCCTGAGGCCCCCTCCTCGATTCAGAGATGGTCTTTCCCTTTTCACGTAAATGGCCTCCTTGACTCCGCCCTCAACCTTGGATGAGTGACGAAACGTTTGTCCCACTGAAAACGTCCAGATGAACAGATTCAACCTCCTGGGAGTTAAACTGGTTGGTTTGCTGCCACAGACCCGGCTTTGTAGGATAGTCCAGAATCAGGATGGAGGTCGACACTTTGTCCACGGTTTAACCATCTAGCTGCTGATTTAAGAGGAGTCACAGGTGTTTGCAGCCCTCTGTGACATATTGTGTTCACACATTTTATTGACAGAACTTCAGCCAGCGGTGGAGGGCGTCTGCTTTGGTGGATCTCATTTCTGCTCTTTGGAGCATATGCAGTTGTTCTGGCCTCATTGCACGGTGACCTGCAGCTTTCACAAGGTGAGGTTGGAGTTGAGTGTGAAGACACTGGGATAAAAAGTTCCAGCTGGTCCTCAGCTGGAAAATGGGCAGAGTTCCCACTCCAGGTTAGTAGTACCAGAGTAGAGTAGTTACCCCACGTGTAGGAGTTTAATTATGTTGGAGTCTTGGTCACTAACGAGTGGAGAGCAAAACTATTGATCTCCTTTACCTTTACCTGTGGCCCCGAGTAGCAGCTGATACAACATCACAATCACAATGAGATAAGTGAGGAGTGTCCTCGTACAGTTACTTTAAGGTTTATGTGCCAACGTTATTTTAATTTTTTACCATCTAGAAATGAAGATCGGGCCTAGCAGCACAATAATCATGAATTAAAATGGAATTATTCCAAATTTTAATCTTGAAATGTACTAAAGCAGTTAAAAATAATCAATCACACCAGGCCTGTTTTAGTCTAGATTGGCTGAAAGGTGAGCCTTCCTCCCTCTGTGGCATCAGTAGAAAAAACTGTGATAACCTGGGTGTTCTCAGTATTGTGAGCTCCCTGATCTCATTATTAAACATGTTTAAGGTGGACGTCCATCAGTGGGACAGAATATATGACTGGAAATGACGAAAAGCGGATTAGGTCACCTTGAAGTGGATCGATACCTGTGACAAAGCTCCATGGAAGCAGGTTTTTCCCTATTGTTAAATTTAATTATATTTCAGATGCCTTTCTGGACTCCTTGTCGTTCCTTTATTAACTTAAGAGTTTGCTGCCCTTTAAAACAAAAGCAAAGTGCCTCCTGCCCACTGAAACGTCCCCATCGCATTCCTGCTGCTCCTCACACAGAGGGAAATTAAATGACATTTTCTCTTATAGCCTTCACACTGGTTCAGAAAATGGACCTCTGACAATGAACAAATGGTTTCCTCACCGCAGACTGAAGGTTCGGGGTTTGTTCTTTGTTTTGTTTTTGGTTTATTTACCCAAAATTCATAGTTGGAGAAGATCCAAGCTGGAGGAAATAATAAGAACACAGAAATGATGTTGCATGCATCACAGTTTAACCATCCCAACCATTTCTGCCATTTCCTTTGGCACAGCCAGCCAGATTACAACAAAATCAGCCTCTGAGCCAGCTCATATTTGCTGTTTGATCTTCACAGTAAAAATGTCTGGCACAACTTCACCTACTTCCAAGGAGCATGGAGAGGATGAAACAATTCACAATGCAGGAACTCCAGCAACACTTAAGGGAAGAGGAACTTTATTGACTGACCAACGTGTTTCGGCTTGTGGCCTTCATCACGGTCACAAGCCCTGATGACAAAGTTTGAAAAGCAGAACTTGACATCACCAGCAGCTGAAAACAGGGGAACTCTTAAACACGGTGACGTAACCATGGCGATGACGTCTGTCAGCATGTTGGCGTTGAAGTCCAGATGCTCGTGGCTGCAGCAGCTCCATGCGGTCCCTCCCTGCTCGGCTCTCGGAGCGGGAATATTTAGCCTCTGTTCAAACAACAGGAAGTGCTCCCAGCGTCACCCAGAAACCACCAAACACGCCATCAGAGAGCAGCGCGGACCACCTGCTGACCGACGTCTGCTGCTGCTGGAGCTCTCGGTGTCCGAGGAGCTTGTCCTCTCGTAGCGCTCCTTCCCCTCCTGCAGCAGACGACATGCACGTGTTTCAGTCTAAAGAACAGATTCTTTTCATCGATGTTTCACAAACAGCTGCCTGCTTCACAAAGAGCAGCAGTGATTGTTGGTGGGACAGTAGTTTTGAAGAATATTTCTCTCAGACAGAAATGAATGTGAAAGTTTACTCTCTAACCTGAAGCCGGATGCTCATTTTTTGCTTGTCACGTGATGCTCACACTGTGACTCTAACAGACCTTCAGTCTCTGCTCAGAGCGACAGGATAACCATCACATACTGAGGATCCATCAGCATCAGACCAGAGCAGAAACCCTGCTTTCATACTGCTCACACTGACGACACCACAACACAAACACAAACACACAACTCCTGCTGTTTCCTAGCAGACATTGGTTCACGGGTGTGATCTGCTGATTCTGAATGTCTGACTCTGTTTTATTGAGCTGCAGGGAGGCTGATGTTCACTCTCTAATCTTAGGCAGAATATCCAGTGACGAGCAGCTTCTGTACTTCCTGTTTCACTGACTTCATTATTTTGGAAGAATAGATTATGTCTGAGGAAACCTGCTGTAAACTGCAGTATGTGAACTTAATAAAGAATGAAAATAGAGATTTTCCATTATTAAAATATGTAAAAGGACTCTGATGTGTGAGTTACATCTATTGTTATATCTTACACCGATTAGTTTTCTCTGAAATGTAAAAAGAAGAAACAAACAGGTACTCAGCCTCCGTCTGTTCTCACCTTCTGTCAACGCATTTCGGGCAGTTTGTCCATTCTGCGCTCCAGATGGGTTGGTTGTGTTAAAATTTTTTTATTGTGTTAATCGTGGTGACGGCGTAAACGTCGACAGCCCTACAACGAACACAAAAACTGATTTGTTTGTTAGACATTTGCGTACTCTCTCTCTGTATATAAAATATTTATCTGGTTGAATTCAGTCTGGTTCCAACAACAGTTTTCACAATGACATATGTTAATGTACAATCCTTAATATGGGGGTGTGTGTGTGTGTGTGTGTGTGTGTGTGTGTATGTGTGTGTGTGTGTGTGTGTCGGGTGGGTGGGGGTAGCGGCAGAGGTAGTGTTCGCTCAGGACACCAAACAGGCTAGGACCGCCCCTGGTCATAACTCTCAGACCAAAAATGACCTTTAAACATCCAGATGAAACAAACATTTCAAAACAAACGTTGATGTAATTTTGACCCAATTTTTGCCTGAATTTAAACAAAATTTCTAGATATGAAGAAATTGTTTTATTTAATGCAAATACCATTTACACGAGTCGACCATCTAAAAGGAGCCATGTTCTGGGTCTTTGTCCCCGTCAGAGACTCATTTCCACTCATTACCAGCTACATTAAACTGTCAATTTGATTTTAGCTAAAGCCTAAACAATTATTTATTCTCCACTAAACAAGCTTGTTTACATTTTCCTGGGTTCACTCACACTGGACTCAGAAGTCACTGCAGACGATGACTGAAAGTGAACCAAGTAATTCTAAACTCTGAGCTTTAAGTGTGCACGGCCTGAATGACCCATCAGGGTCAAAGATGTGCAAAGACATGAAGGTGAAACTGCTGAATGGCAGTATAAATACTGGGTTATTATTATAAAGGTAAGTGGCAATAAAATCACATGCTCTGCTTTCTAATGAACTACATGGTACTCACCTTGTGGTCCTCTCCCGGTGTCCATGTCTATCAGGCACGTGCAGAGGGGGCGGAAGGGCTTGAGCACCCGCCCTTTCCTGATGGGTGCCCAAAGTGCCCTTTTGTTGAGGCAATTTTTTTTTAAATTTTTAATTATTTTTTTTTTTAAATGTGTGTGTGCGTGTGGAGTCCTGTCTGTGCCCCTCAACAATAATATTTAACTATTAATCACATTTTTGCTAAATAAAAGGATCTGGCTTGCATCAGTCACATGATCACCATTAACCAATGATCGCCCTTGACGGCAGAACGCGCTGGTTACGAGCCGTGAACGAGCTCACAAAGAGCACGCGCATTTTTTGCGGTCCGGAGCTGTAGGAGAAACACAAATTACCTCAGACACACAGACTGATGCGACAAAACCAGTAAGTAGGTGTACAGCGCACACTGTAGTGTGTAGCACACAGGAGTATTAGCTTATTACGTACACGTTGGTAAGTTGTCTTGTGACAACTGACGAACTGAAACAAATGAGCGTGCTGTGTGTGCAACAGCGCGACAAACTTTACCTGTCCTTTTATTAACTACACATGTAGTGCTGGTCATAGCTGCTGGCTCACTGGGTAAGGCTGTCATGGGTCTGTAGCTCTGTCACCGTTTTAGGGAACATATTTAGTTTTAAAGTAAGTTACAGGGCTTTTCCTGCTTTTCTGGAGGGATTATATTTCACTTAAAACGATCTAATATGCATGTCCACATAATAATGGATTATTATAATTATAATATTTAAAAAAACACGCTGTATTTTAAAGAACATACATTAAGAAACAGATTATATTAGATTGATATTTTAAATAAGACAAAATGCTGATTTTACAGCAGCAAAATTATTGTATCTCTACAGTTTAAAAATGTAATAAGCTTTCTGCCTGCACAGAGTGGATAGTGAAACAAATGGAATCATCATAAATGCATTATTATACATTTATTACTTTTTTTTCCCTCATTGCTTTATTATTGTAGCTCTAGTAATAAATAATAAGGGAAGGATTCTGGATCAGCACCATGATGGAAACTTGTGCCCACAGTATATACAGTATTCTGAAGAAGGTCTAAAATGTCACTGCGTGTGCATGCATGTGTGTGTTTTATGTATATGGATTTTTGAATTATTACTCATGATATAACATTGTCCAGACATGGCTGGTAAGGACATGAGGAGGAAACAGTAGGAGCTGTGTGAGGCTACTAAAGGCAGTGGATCCCTCAGCAGCTGGATTACAAAGAGCACAGGTAACATTAACACATGTACCAGTTGTTGGAGAGGTATTCCAGTATAAAAATAATAATAAGCACAACTGAAATGTTTTGCTTCTATAACATTTTTCTGTCATCATTTTATTATAGATTAAGTGTAAGAGTTGTTGAGTGTGGATAATTAAATAATAGTTTATTGCAATAGCAAGTTGTGCCTTGTTCTCAGATGGACAGCAAGTGGAGAGTGATAGATGAGATGAGGGGATGGAAGGAGGAAGAGAGGCAAAGAGTGATTCACAGGCAGAGCCGAGTTTATTTCTCAGTTTTTTGTTGCCTTATGGTTCCAAGCGCTGTCACCAATCTTTGCATTTTGTTATTATCTCATGACACTTGTTTAATCAGCTACCATCTCTCCTATGGACTTTTTAATGTCTACAGTCTCAGATCAACACAGCCCTGCCCTCCAGCACTATCAGCAGCAGGAGCAGCAGCAACCCCTCAACAGCAACATTGTACCCATCAGGTAAAACATAGGCTACGTTTGCTTTGCCTCACAACAGTGATATAGTATGATGCGATCCCATATTAGATTCTTGATGAATGTGTGTTGTTGTTATTCAGCCTGGTTCAATGTGCCCCTTTTTAGCTTTGAGCACCCGCCCCTATAAACGTCTCTGCACGGCCCTGATGTCTATATACAACACTCCTGGAAATCACGGGGGCAGCGTTAGTGCCATCCACAGTAAACACACACTCGAATATTTGGCTTCTTGGCTACGTCCACACGTACACGGGTATTTTTGAAAACAGAGATTTTCCGTTTTCGTTTAAAAAAATAATCCCGTCCACACGTAAACGCAGACATGAAGGAAAACGCTGCTAGGAACATGCCAAAACAACAGGTGGCGATATATTCCTAACCGTGTAGAAATGTTGGCCAATCAGAAGTCTAGAAGCCTCGGTGGGAAATAGTAAAGAAAGATGGGGCATAGAAGCAGAACCGAGTCGTATGTGTGGAGGGACAGTAACTATGTGTGTATATGTAAGCATTTAAACACTGCAGAGAGTACAATTAACAGTAACAGTATTGTAGAAATTCATTTCACCGAAACAATAACGTGGCGCACAGTGTGACGTCAAAAAAGGCGCACACCTTTGACGCTGCGTTTTCTCCGTTTTTCTCGTCCACACGTAAATGCAAAAACGGAGTTTTCGAAAATATCCACCCTGGCAGGCGTTTTTAGAAATCTCCGTTTTCAGTGACCGAAAACGCCGTTTACGTGTGGACGAAAGGTGCAAACGCATAGAAAAATCTGCGTTTTCAAAAATACCCGGGTACATGTGGACGTAGCCATAGTTGCATCGACTGGAGCTCAGCCCTTCAGTTAAATAGCTCCTGTGAGGCTGGTCAGCAGCAGGTGAGTGTGATTGCCCCTCAGGTGTGGCTGGCCTCATGGTGGGAAAACACACTTCAGACCTGGTATCCCAGGGAAACCAGGTCACTAATACACACGCATACACACAAACAAGCAGAGGAAACGAGGCACCGGGAGAGAACAACAACAACAATACACAGGCGTGGCAGGTCACCCGATGAGGACCATGACAACAGCTCAGCAGGGATCTCACTGAGGATATTGTGACTTGGTCACAGCTTGATGTCAGAAGTCTGTCTGCAGGAACAATCAGAAGGTAGAGCAGCTCGCACGAATGATCTGTGAGTGACTGTTCTTGATACTTGGAGCGTGCATAGACCAAAGCAGTGCAAGAACATCTGCAACACTTACAGTTTTTTCTGAATGCTTAAACCCTAACTGTGATTCTTATGGCACAATTTCTAAAACTATTAATACTTATAGCAAAACCACTCACTGAGTTTGCAAAACTAAAAGCACAAACACTGCTTTGCACTCAGTTTGCCATTTTGTAACACACACTTTGCAAAACTGTAGGCACAATTCACTGCACAACACTCTTTTTGCAGAACTTCAAACACAACTCACTGCTTACACTCAATTACCAAATTTCCAACACACTCCTAGCAAAATTATACACATGTATGGCTATCATTAACACTATTTTGCCAACTGTCTGCCACACTGTCACATGTGAAAACTGTTTTAGATAATTAGTCCACTTTGCAATCAGCCTAAGCACTATAAACAGGCCACAGGGAAGCTGTCTATGTGGAGTACAATGGAAGGAGCAGCAAGAGTGAGAAGAGTGAGAATCAGAGGAGGCCGAGGGAGAGGACGTGGAGGTGAAGAAGTTGGAGGAAGAGGACGTGGAGGAGCAAGAAGAGGACGAGGAGGGGAAAGAGGAAGGGTAAGAAGAGTAAGGAACAGAATAACTGATGACATCAGAGCTACAATAGTGGACCATGTCATCAACCATGGGATGACCCTGAGGGAAGCTGGCCAACGGGTTCAGCCTAAACTGAGCCGCTACACTGTGGCAGGCATCATTAGGACATTTCGAAATGAGAATCGGTAAGTACTTTGTAGCACTGCCATACTCTAATGAGAAACACAACAGTACCATACATGCAAAAATACTGAAATTGTTACTTTACAGAATTGCTAGACGTCCAGATGTTGGGGGCAGAGGCAGAATGTTCACTGCAGAGCAAGAGACCCATATAGTGAACATGGTGATTGCCAATAATGCAATAAGACTGCGCGAAATACAGCAGCGCATAATTGATAATGACACCATCTTTCAAAATATACACAGTGCAAGCATTTCTGCACTAAGTCGTGTACTTGCGCCCACAGAACAAGAATGAAGCAAATTTACAGAGTTCCTTTCGAGAGAAACACAGAACGTGTAAAGCAACTGCGATATGACTATGTGCAGGTAAGCTAGTGTCATTGGTTCTGAATGTGGAAGTGCATACTGTAGTGCTGTGCATGGGCCTGATGTGTTGCATTTGTTTTGTCTTGTCCAGAGAGTGATGGAACTAGAAGCAGATGCAATGGGACATGAGCTACTTTTTGTGGATGAGGCCGGTTTTAACCTCAGTAAAACCAGGAGACGTGGCAGGAACATTATTGGACACCGTGCCATCATCAATGTCCCAGGACAACGTGGTGGTAACATAACCATGTGTGCAGCTATAAGCCAAAATGGTGTTGTTCACCATCATGCAACCATCGCCCATAGAACACTGCACACATATATGACATGCTCACTGTTCAGAGACCAGAGCAGACCCGATATGTCATCATATGGGACAATGTCAGTTTCCATAGGGCTGCTTTGGTCCGCAACTGGTTTACAGACCACCCATCCTTCATGGCACTCAACCTCCCTCCATACTCTCCATTCTTAAATCCCATCGAGGAGTTCTTCTCTGCCTGGCGCTGGAAAGTGTACGACCGTCATCCTCATCAACAGGTAGCCCTTTTACAGGCAATGGAGGAGGCATGTGGAGATACTGACCAGGCATCATGTCAGGCCTGGATACGGCATTCAAGGAGATATTTCCCGGCGCCTTGGACTGGAGGATATCGCATGCGATGTGGGCGAAATTTTGTGGCGGACCCAGAAAGACGACATGATGTAGGCTGATTGTCTTTTTTTTCTTTTTTGTGGAATTCCTATTTTGTGTTCTGACTTTGTCTTGGGTTTGATGAGTGTGAATAAACACCAATACTTGAAGTTTGGATCCTTGTATGTTTACATGACACTATGACAAAAGTGTGACCTCAAACTGACATCTGTACACAGAGAAAGCAAAAGCCAGATGTGTTTTGTATTCATACCATCAGTGTGCAGTTGGCGCATTGTGTGCTTAGATGTGTGTGTACTGTTTGATACGAAAACACCATTTTTACGAAGGTGTGAAGAGTTAATCTAGCTGTGTTCGCTTTTGCAAGAGAACTACAATGTTTTGATAATTGGGTGACAGGTTTTCTTATTTGTGTGTAGAGTTTTGCAAAAATAGCCAATAGTTACAAAAAATGTGCTTAAGCAATCAGAAAAAACTGTAACGAAGGCACTGTGAGAGCCTGCTCGCAGAGTCTGAAAGTGCTGCTCCATTTTCCTTTTACAGTTTTTCCCGGCGTCATGTGGAACTCGCTGAAGTTTTCCTGCTCTTTGTGCTGATGGAGGGTGAAAGAGCTTCTTTTGTTTCCCAAGGCTGCATCCACATTCAAAGCACTTGTGGACTTTCCAGGCTCTGGTTACCTAGGTAACCTTCCAGTGTCTTTATTACCGGATCATGGGTCAAGCAAGCGGCTGCCAGCTTCAAACCGATGTTCAACAAGCGAGACGAGATGGTTTCAGAACTTGACCTTGTTCCAATTAACCAATTAAACCTCAAAGGAAGCGCGGGAGTTTGATGTGCTGCGTGGAGAGCAGCCGACTAACCCGGACTGACTGACTTCCAGGATCATAGTTAAACCACACCCAGCTTCCAGGTTGTCATAGGTTCTTATTTTCCCATTCTGCTGTGGCTCCCAGCTGTTAGCCCCTCTCCTAATTACCTATCAGAAATGATTCCCCTGTCTCCTTTTCCCTTTGTTGCATCATCCAACTTCCTGTTTCCTGTAGATTGTTTCCCCTACCTGTTTATTATGCCTCCTTTGTTGTATGGTTTTTGTTTGTCCTCTTAATAGAATATCGCGACATTGATATCTGCCTATAATCTGCATTTAGGGTCCTCAGTCTGTATTCAATGGGACAGGTGTAGGTTTTTGGCAGGTGTAGTCTGACAGACTGAGGGTTTAAACAGGTGCATGATTGTTTTGGTTGGTGGATGTAAGCAGTAGAAAGGAAATAGTTCCTGTATGAAAATGAACATTATAGCTTTATATAACATTATATCTTTATTATATTCAAGAGAAGGCAGACATCAGTTTCTTTAATTGAAGCTTTGTTTAGCAGTGCTGCATCGCAGGAAAAACACTGCTCAGAGAAGCACTTCTGTAAACAAGGGCAAAAATGGAGACAGGATAAAGCAGAGAAGGAACCGTGCCCAGGAGGTTGGTATGCTTCCACATCATCTCACTTCTAACAACTTTGTTCTTGGATTTGGAAGACAGATGCTTCTTAAGCACAGCGGACGGGGTTCTGTCTGGCTATGATTGTTCTGGGTCAGTCCTCCAGTGACAGCAGTATAATATACGGCGCTGTGTAGCGTCCTGAGACATAAAGTTTTGGGCAGCGCATGACAGCAAAACTTTATCCTCAGCTGATTGTGCAGTGTGCTGGAAGCACACCTGGAAATCCAGAACTTGCTCACTTTAGTATAAATTTGGGAGTGCTGTCAGTGAATCTCTCATTAGCAAACACATTTTAAATGCCTCGCGGAAACTTTAGCCAGCTGCTGATCTTGGGTGTTGTGGACATTATATCAAATTCATCTGCAAACTCTTCTCGTTAGAGGTTATGCCGTCTGCTGTCTACCTTCTGATGTGGACTTTTGGAGGGTTTGCTCTTCTCCGTATTAAAAGTAGCTGCTAAAGGAAGTGAAAAGTGAGAATATGTGAGGGAGAGGATCTGAGCCAGGCCGCTCGACTTCTACTTCACCACCGATGAGCTCTCTCAGGAGACAAAGACCAGAGCATGTAACTAATATAATTAGGCTTAAAACCTCCAGTTTTACCTGTCAGTTCTCCTCGTAGCGCTCTAAGAGGAAAAGTGAAAGGTCTCTCTGACTGTCCCTTCAAATTTGCCTGGAAGAAGCTGCGAGGCGGATTTTTCTTCGGAAGAGAACATCAGCGATTTAAAGTGTCAGCAGAGAAGGTGAAGCCAGAAAGTCAAACTTTAAACCCTGGCAGGTGCTGAAGTGGCTGATTATGACGTGCAGATGTTCTCTATAACTGATTTCACTTCACTGAGTCTCCATCAATACGCTTCTGAGAGTTATTAAAATGGATTTTCTTCACATGCAACTGCAGAAGACTGCAGGTTCATCAGTAAGAGTTCAATAGAAAATTGAAGAAATCAGAGTCTGTGACGGTGCATCTGCAGCTTTTTGAGACCTAATGTCAACAATCAAAACATTCAAGTCAATAAACTTCATTTATTTATATGGTTACAATTCACAACAGCCACCCCAAAGTGTTTCAAGACCCTACAATGTAAAATTACCCAAACCTTAAAAGCCTGCGGTGGGCTTAGCATGCTAATAACAATAAATTGATCATGTTTTAAAATGTACACAGTAACTAATGGTCAGATTTCTTTGAGTAGACTTTTAGGAACGAGGTCTAAAAGACATGTTGACAGTTTGAGGACGTGATTAGTGACGTTAACTCAGAAAAGCTCGAACAGAGAGAGAGAGTCTAGATAAATATCTGCAGGTGTTAAAGTTGCTGTTCGTAGTGATACACCAGAGTGGTACAGACTTGATCTCATCAGTAGAAGTCCAGGAGAAGCATTCGGCTGAGCCTGACTATATTAGCTCAGGCTCCTCCCCCACGATGAAGCTGTCAGGTTCATCACTGAAGCGCTGGGGAACCTTCTGTGAGTGATCAGCCCATATAGTACTTTCAGGCTGTGCTGTGTATAAGTGACCTTAATTTCAGGTATAAGTGCCGTTTTTCTATTTGTCAAGTGCACAGCTGAGCTGGAGTGAGCTGGCTTTCAGTGGTAAAGGAGGGTAATGGTGACAGGGAGGACTGGCCCAGGTGAGCTGCTCAGTGTCTGTTTTTCATTCTCTCCAAACCACCTCGTTCTTTTCTTGTGTCTTGGTTAAAAGCTCTTTTATTAAAGTAAACCTCTTGTGTGGACTCCTCTGCGTCACCTGTTCTGAGCTTGTTGGTGACGGAGATTAAAACAATGTTCTCAGTGAACCCGAGTTTAGAACGACCGCACCGTGATGGACGAGGAGCTGCTGGGACCAGTTTGGGAAACGAAGTTTGAAAACACACAACACCAGATTACTGAGAGCTTCGTTTGGTTAGTTGTTGGATTTCAGATCATTTGGAATAGTGTGCTGAAGTGCCCTAAACCTGCAGTCCTCTTACTGCCCAGCAGGGGGCGACTCCTCTGGGTAGCTGTAGCTCAGGTCACCTACTGTAGAGCGGGTCACCTACTAACCAGAAGGTTGTTGGCTTGATCCCAGTCTGCTCCACTTCCCCAGTTTGCTCTCCTGCGTCATTCGGAGTGTGAATGTGTGTGTGAAATCTAGTTACACTCTGAAAACCTAGAAAAGTGCTTGTGTGAATGGGTGATTGAACAAGTTATATAAAACGCTTTGAGTAAAAATGTGCTAATAAGAACATAAGAACCATTTACCATAATAAAAACATCAGTGAGAAAAGGAGCCACAGTAACACCTCAGGGTCGTACACCGTGGACCAATCCAAAGTCAGAAACAGCCAGAAACCTCTGGTTTCTGGCTGTTTCTGATGGGAATTCTCAGTGTAGGAAAAGTTTGAGAAGCACACACACACACACACACACACATTGTGGAGTGAATTCATCATCCAGACCAGGGGCCTGTTCTTCGTACCTCGCTAAGTAAGTTAGCCGGATTTGAATGTTGACGATTTCGCGTGATCTTGGATCGTTCGGTTCTCCGAAGCTCATCTGGGACTTGCTGTCATAGCAACAGATCCGTGCGTAAACCTGCTCGGGGAGCAGGTTTACTTTATGTAAACAGGATTAGATCGCGCCTCTCAGGTATGTCCGCTGCAGTTATATGAAAGCAAGAGCGATATTTCGCCACTGTTTTACCATAAATAAATATTATCAATGTAACTAAAGATAATGTATTTGATTCTTTTATTGATTTCATACAGATACATACAGGTCATTTCCGAAAAAAGGAAATGTACTATTAATCATTCTATTACATGTAGTAGATCATGTCAGATGTAATTCATATTTTAGAGTAGTAATAGTAAATTACTACGTGCAATCAAGATGACAGACCACGGCTAAAAAGCGAAGGTGGATTTGGGAAGTCTGTCGCAGCCATGTCCTGTCCGTTTGTACGAGCAAGGAAGGTGCAAGATTGATAAGGAGAGTTTACAGAATTTAGCGTAGATTGCGGGATAGACGGGATCCTTTAGCTCGGCGCGACGGTGTGCTCATAGAGAGATATCGATTCTCCGTGAGGGTATTATTTACTCTCTCTCTCTCTCTCTCTCTCTCTCTCTATATATATATATATATACTTACTGTACTGTATATACTTACTCCCGACTTACTGTGCATGCTTCAGTCACCCCTTGCATGGGAACAGGTAAAAGTGATGGAGTGTTATGTCAAACTACACACAAAAAAAACCCACAATGTCAATAAATGTCACAGTACAAAAAGGGTGTGACGAGGGGTGCAGGACCACCACCTGTCTTTATTTGCTCTGCCCTTTTCTTGGTTGCTGTTATAAACAAACAAACAGATTATTTCAGGGTCTCTTGTCATAGACTAAAAGCAATATAAGTGATAAATATTACCATTCTGTGGAATATTTTTATATTTCACTTTACTTTTTCCCATGTTCTAGTGGGTCCTGTTGTGGCTCTAATGTGAAAGAGGATATGATGTAATATAATATAATGTGGAATAAAATAATATCACATGATATAATGTAATATCATGGATCACTTACGAGTTTAATTTGTCAGCAACTTTCTGCCAGCCCTCTCTCCTTGCTTTTGCAGCCTTTGCAGTGTTCCCCTGCGTTTTAATTAAACTCTGAAACTCCTGATATCCCTCAATCAAGAGTTCTTGGTCTGCTGCCGTGAAATACTGTGCGCACTCCTTCGACATCTTCGCCGACCAATCACAGGGTTGCCGATCAATGTTTCTACTATCGATCGTAGCCCCTTTAAGCCACCCAGTGATCTCAGATTACTTCATCCAGCTATACTAATCGTCAACAACAGGTGTGTTCGGAGAACCGGATTAGCGAGCTCAAAGTTAGCGCGATGATTTGATCTTGGATGTGTCATTTGATCTTGGATGTAGTAAGCGAGGTACGAAGAACAGGCCCCAGGATACCAGCCTGGGCTGATTTGTGGCACGGAGCGTTAGTCATAAGAAGATGGACGTGGTCACATCACTCGGGCGTTTTTGTTTTTTAAATTAATTAATAAAAAGGGAGATTTATATGGAACGCCAGGACTGCCATAATGAATTACTTAAATACACCATTAAATAATTAATTAAATGTGGCAATAATTAATTAAAATGGGAATTAATTAATTAAATAAATAGTTATGACACATGTAATTAATTAATTATGTATTTCATATTTTAATTAATTATTGACACATTTAATTAATTAATTATTGACACATTTAATTAATTATTTATGTATTTCACATTTTAATTAATTATTGACACATTTAATTAATTATTTCATGATATATTTATTTATTTCATTTTGGCAGTCCTGGCGCCTGGCTCTCATCATGAATTAATTTTATCTGTCAGCCTCACCCATCAAACTCACGGGGCGGGGTTAACGCTGCCCATGCAGCTTCTCTAACATTTGATTGGTTGCCGTGCAATGTAAGTCAAAACAGGTCGATCCTAGATAATCGATTGCTTCTGTAGACTTGAGGCAGCCAGGTGTCCCAGAATGCGTTTCAAATCACAGGCAGCAATGGTGGTGGTGTAGTTTTAAAATACCCCGTTTTTCTGTCACCAGCTACACTTTTAACAGTGTTTTAGCTGCGAATGTCGCGCTGTAATCTTCACATGTCTGGTCAGGTTGTCAACATAGAACATGTTTGCAAAAGTGCCCAGATGTTTTCAGAGATTTCAGTAGCTCTGCTAACAGTCAGCATGCAGAGTGCACCGAGGGGGTTACGTCAACCGGTTTGTTTACATATTCCACTCTCCGTGTTCCACATGTTGCATTCGCAGATTCGCATTTTCACCGAACGATCGTCTCTTTCCGCCTGGTCTTGTGTCTCTGTGCTTCTGTAACATAAAGAACGAGCTGACATGTTTCTCAGGACACCAGCGATCAGCTCAGCAGGCCCTCAGTTTACCTGCATGCGTCCTCCTCACCTGTCAGCTGTTTAACACCTGCTGCTAATTCAAGAAACACGCCCACGTTACCTGGTGATAGTCACAGTTTAACTGGGCAGCCGGTGCTGATATAACGCAATGTCAGCGCATTTTTCTGCACAACATAAGTAAATATAGTATTTTTCCCGAGCGCAGAGCTGCTGGAGCTTGTTTCCTTACAGAGCACTTTATAGGCGAAGCCACTTTATCGGCAGCTGATGTCCAATCACCTGCACACAGCTTTGAAACCTCACCTGAGTTTTAGCTCTCAGTGGTTAAACGCTGGACTTAATTCACTCAGGTTTTGTCTGTCGGGTCACGTTTACTTCGCTGTTTTATTTACAACTGAGCAAATCGGTTTGGCTCAAATTAAAGTTATAACTGCAGAGTTTTACAGACGTTTAATGATTCACTGGCACATGTGTTAGACTGAACTATTCGCTTTTCTTTATCTGGTGTGTTTCGGATTTAACAGTGAATTTTGAGATTAAACTGACTTTTAAAATGTTTTTATACAAAGAGGAAAGAGAAGGCGCATTTCCACCGAGAGGAGCAGAGTTTGCAACAGCATGTTCAAGATGAAGACTGCAACCTGGACAGAAATATTATATCATCTGTTTTTAATAGTTATTTAACTGTATTCTAAGCACCAGCTATGTTAGAATTTTTAGAGTTTACTTAACTAAAAATAAATGAGCTTAACATATAATTTGTGTGATTTCTCTCTCTCTCTCTCTCTTTTTTTTTTTTTTTTTTTTTTTTTTTCGGTCATGTTATGTTTAACTGTAAAAGGTTTGTTACAAACTATGAAACACATCGTGCAGACTTGTTAGATGTTAGAAAACTAATACTGCTCATGAATGAGACTAAAGGCAGGAAGGTGTCCTTTAAAACTAAACATGTTAATAGGACCTCCCTATTTATATCGTAGTTTATGATATAGCACGTGTATTTCAGTAATAGCCTACTGATTTCAGCAGCTCACATGGGCGTTATCTGTGATACTCCTTAACTATAATTTATCCAAGTTAACGTCAGTTAACCATTCAGACAGTTCTTTTGCAATGAAAACATAAACACCCATGCTGCGTAATGTTTACATTATAGCTGCTTATGCAGTAACCATGGTAACCACGGACTCTGAGCGGCTGGATCGACGGAGGTCAGACAACAATTTTACATGTATGATCTTAAAACAGGACACAGCCAATATCCGTGCTGGCCTCATATCAAATGTGACCGCAGACTGAGTCTATGTTTGATGTTTGCTTTATATCTAATCTTCCTCTCAAACATTTAAACAGCAGCGAGTCTGCAGCTGAGGGAATACAAACTCAAATTGTCGGAACAGGTTCGATCGTGGATTCATTTGGTAATTTATTAAATGTATAACTGTTAGTCTAATCTGCTGCTGAGTCTCTGACGCTGATGAAAATGCAGATAACACAGATCACGAACACCTGTTCAACCAATCACTTTCATTCCACTTTGATCTGCGACAAACTGACGGTTCATCTCTGTTACAGTGTTGCGTTAGACTGCTATATTTTGTGTTCTTTATGCTGTAGATTTTCACGTCTCTGGAATAGTTGGCAGTATTAAGGATGCTTTTCTGTAAAATCATATTGATATGACCCGTGACATATTCGTAGATGACAGTTAGATAGTCAGCTGGGAAACTCTGTGTTAACTCAGAGATCTGAAGATATCGTGGAGAGATGCTGATCTTGCTCCGTGGTGTACAGGTCACCCTCATGATTAATATTCACAATAAAAATATTAGCCGAACATCATGAAGTCTGTATGTGTTTCATAGTGTCGAACAACCTTTGTACAGTTAAAGCCAGCAGTTACTACATGACGGAAACACCAACGTTTTCTCTTTTATACGTTTATACACAGGTCACGCTGATTACTGAACAAAAACCCAAAGATCAGCTGTTAATCGAATTTATTTGCTCTCTCTCCTCCTTAAACATGTTTTTAATGTTAGTTATAATTCAGAATTGGCGACTGAAACACGTAGGACACATAAGAACATCAGGAAATAACACCCCGATAAATATAACCTCAGTAAAAGAAGTCAGTGTCAGCGGGGGTTATTACAGCTGTGTAACGGGGCCTGCGCTTTGTCGGCGGTAATAACAGCTCGATTGCTTGCGAGGCGAGCGGGTCTATCCCACGCTTTGCCGTGAGACTGGGCAGACATCTCCGAAATCATCGAAGCACTTTTGCAAAGAGGCTGTATCTTGACAAACCGATCACACATGTGAAGATTAAACCACTACATTCTCGGCTAAAACATATTAAAACAGTATTTGGTGACACACAAACAGGGTTTTTCAAAGTTCAGTTCTGCCGGTTGTTGTGGGCTAAAAACAATGGCCACCAGGCCAAAGCAATGGTTTTGAGTCGATCAGCGTTAACCCCGCCTCCTGAGTTTAACGGTGGAGGCTGACAGATAAAATTAATTCATGATGAGAGCCAGGCGCCAGGACTGCCAAAATGAAATAAATAAATATATCATGAAATAATTAATTAAATGTGTCAATAATTAATTAAAATGTGAAATACATAAATAATTAATTAAATGTGTCACTAATTAATTAATTAAATGTGTCAATAATTAATTAAAATATGAAATACATAAATAATTAATTAAATGTGTCAATAATTAATTAATTACATGTGTCATAACTATTTATTTAATTAATTAATTCCCATTTTAATTAATTATTGCCACATTTAATTAATTATTTAATGGTGTATTTAAGTAATTCATTATGGCAGTCCTGGCGTTCCATAGATTTATGGAGTTAAAGTTAAAGTTTGAAAACCTGTGAAACTGATCTGAGGCCTAAAATCAGAATGTGTCCAAAAGCAGTGAGGTCCCTCTGGTCTGTCTCACATCAAATATATTTGAATTTCTAATATACGGGCAGCGTGAAACAACGACACGTCATTAGTTTGAATATCAGTGAACAATAGTTAGACGTAGAGTGATGTTTCTGAGACACATTTAATCTTTTCACCAGTGGAAGTGAAGCCTTCGGTGTTAAAGCGCGTCATTAACCGCAGCCACAGCTCCACTGAAGTTGATGGACGTGCCCTACTTTGAGGCCACACATGAAATTTAAATGACACCACTAATCTTCTCGCTCCCTTCGCGCTTTGGCTCCCGAGGCTCAGTCGGCCCACATTTGTCACTGTCAGCCGTAGCCTCAGCTGTGACAGCGGCAAACATGGCCTCGAGTTCAGCCCGGGAAAAACTCGGCGACCCCGACTCGTCTGTGCTCGCAAGCTGATGATGCGGGCCAACAAAATATCAAAGATTTCCACTTTAGCAGTTTTCTTTCTTCTAAACTTGACCAGACGTAGAAACCAGGACACGAGAGGCTGACTGGGCTGAAGTGTCACAGCCGTCCACCCCCATCGATATTTCTGCTCCTAGCTTTTCTTTTTAAATGAACTGTGCAGGTCATCACAGAAACAGAGCAGTGACCCACACCTAACACACCAATTATCTGATAAAAGGATGCAAACATCTGAGGAGGACACGACCTCGGTCAGACAAACGATAATGAGACCTCATCAATTAAGGAAATGAGCACAGCGATGGGAAGAAAATGTCCTGCTGCACCAACAGCAAAGAGTCTCTCAACCGGAGCGCGGAGACTAACGGTGAACGCATTTCTGTCAAACAGATTACTGTACGCCGGCATCACGGCGGCGTGCCGTACCGCTGAGGTCAGCTGTCTGAACAGTACATCTCTGTCACCGTGCTGCGAGGAAGTCTTTGCCCTCTTTCTCATTTCTAATTGTTTTGCATGTTTGTCACATGTAAATATGAGAGGCAGTTTCTAAATGATGATTTCATTGGTTGAGGGAAGAAATCAAACCTTCCTGCACTGTGTGAGAAAGCATTTGTCAGCGAGCCGGCGCAGTCCCAGCCCCCTCAGTCAGCTGAGCCATCACAGGGCTGTCGTCGACCCCCAGTGAAACAGCCAGAGGTGTCCCATCGCTGCCACCACAGCCCGCCTCTGTCACCACTGGTTTCAGCCTCCACGTGAGCCACTGAAGGGTGTTCGGTCCTCGGCCTGTGGCCCGGTGTGCTCCCTGAGGGTCTCCACCACTGCTACCAGGCCGGCCAATCCCCAGAGCTGCTTTGGTGCCTGGTTTTTGGACTTTTGGTTCTGTTTCTGACTCTTTCACTTGAAGGTGGCTCCCCAGTGTTTCCCATGTCTTGTTTTGTGTTTATTCATATATTTTTGTTCATTTATACTCATTTAAAGCGTCCTTTCTTCTGCTCCTGTGGACCTGTAGACTCACTAACTACATGACAGAGCTGCTGTTCATCACTTTTCAATGTGACGTCTGTTTGATGTAATCTTCAATATGAATAAAGTTATTTTGACTTTTCTCAGAAGCAGAAGGTCAGCAGGGAGCTTCCTCTGTGTGTGTGTGTGTGTGTGTGTGTGTGTGTGTGTGTGTGTGTGTGTGTGTGTGTGTGTGTGTGTGCGTGCTGCGCTCGCCTTCACCTCTGCGTCCCACAGCTTCATGATGGAGAACAGCTCGAGGAAGTCCTCAGCTTGAAAGAAAAAATCTGCTTTCAAATATTTCAGCTCAGTTTGGGGGCAAAGGTCGCCGCATTTCCACATTCATTTCACACTTCTGCTGTTTATTTATTTTCAGGTTCAGGTTCTGATTTTGCCAAAGCAGAAACTTAAAGCTTCAGACAGAAACTTTATCAGCCTGTTTGTTTTTTGTTTGTTTTCTTAAGATTTTCTTATTTAAAGAAAACATATAAACAAAATATTCCTCTTTAAATCTCAGAAATAAAAGATTTGTGGTATTCATCTTGACATGTGCTCGACCTTTGAACGCATCATTACTGTGTTGCTCTGTAAGCTGACCGGACAGACGTCGCTGTCACGCTGCATTTTACGATGGTTTTTGGAGTTTTTGGTGTGTCGGGGTTTTAGGTTGCTTTTTTTTTGCATGTTTTGATGTTTTTCTAACAGCAAATCAGATTTTGGCTGTGGCACACACAGCGGTGGGATTCTGATTTAAATCCAGTTGCACACAAACAGGTTGTGTTTGTGAGTTTCAGTGAGCTTGATGATGAAACAGAGCAGAGGACAGCAGCAGTCTGCTGTTTGTGGACAAAGAGGAATCGAGTGTCCAGAAGAATATTTGGAGAAAAGACTTCTCTATTTGCCATTTGGCAGCATAATAATTCACACATAATTCCAGCGTGAACGTCTATTTGAATCACCTCCCTCTGATTAAAGTCCAGACTTTGACTCGGACACGTTTTGTGTTTGTGAGTCGTTCAGACTTGGACGTGCTGCTGTGCGTCGCCCGAGTGTGCACGCCTGTTTCTTATCATAATCAGTTTGAAACAACTGTAAGAACTTTTTTTCCCTTTGTGATTTTTTTCATTTGAACCTTCAGCTCCTACACAGCCGGGTGTGACCAAACAGGGAAACACGGATGCAATTAAGGGAAGATGTGGCCGAAAAGCCCGAGGATGAATGGCTTCATCAGGAAAGTAAATTACGACGATAAATCAGGCGCTTCTGGACGGGAGCCGGTTTGAGGCTTTGTTTGTTCTCCTTTAACGCGATCAGAAGGACACATCAACAACAAACTTCCAAACTTTTGTGCGCTCTCCAGACTAAGTGAAGAGAGGTTTGAGCACATGGACGTGGGGATTAAAGCTCTGCTGTGGTTCATATCAAAAAATAACTCCACATCTTCAAAAGCTGCACTGAAATATTCACAGCACACACAATACGCTGGACTTCTTGAAAGAAGGATTTATGAGGAGGATGAAGTCGGGAGAGGTCTGGCCCTCCTGGAGCGATACACGTTTGATCGCAGCGGCAGCTGCACAGTTTGATACCCGTCAGCTCTGTGATCCTCTGACAGTCAAGTTTATCAGCACAACACTGGAGGAGCTCCTCTGTGCTTTATGTCTTTATTTATGTGCTCGGTATCGTCTGTATAAAAGAACAAAGTGACTGAGGTGATGCAGGAGGGGAAGAGCTACAGAAACAACAGTTTGTTAGCATTTAGCAAACCCTCATTTTCATTGATTGGCATTGCCACAGGTACAAGTGCACAGGTAAGGCTGGGGGGAAAGCTAATAAGTATACGATGGATGAATAATCAGAGTTGTGATTTCTAGTTTTACATTAACATTCATCAGATGCTGCTCTGACCCAGTCCCCATGGAGGAGTTCAGGCTTGATGCCCAAGCATCACCTGGTTGCCTCACCTGGTTCACCAACCAACCAGGTGAGGCAGACCGTCCCCACCCTCACCCTGGTTCAGCTGGAGGTCTCGCCTCCCCATCTTTCTACGATCTTTACCTTACAATATAAAGCACCTTGAGACAAACGATGAGCAGAAACAAATGGCTAAAGTGGAGCTTCAGTGGATTTAGCTGAATGTGAGCACAGCTAAAGCCTCTGCATGTCCTGGACTTTCAGTCCTGTAATCATTAATAAATGCCAGCTTCTGGCAGGCATACATGCCCACGCCTCAGCAGATGCACCGCCTTATCTGATAGATGAGCTGCTGCTTTGGGATCATGAATTGTGTTCTTTCCCTGCACACTCTCGTCCATCCATCATTCTGATCGAGGCAGAAAAGAAGTTCGTATATCTTAAATGTTCCTGTGAACTGAAGCTCAGCCTTTCTGCTTTTCTGCATCCTGTTTGCATCTTACACTGAATCGTTTCTAAGACGTTTGACCCTTTTTACTCTCATCAGCCAGTTTAACTCTTCTGTGAGAATTATTTTCCTCTTATAGGCAGTATTTACCAAATTGACATGTTTTTCAGCTTTGGTTGATCATTTTAGTCAGAAAACACTTTTTGTATGAATTTCAGCAGCCAGAGAAAATCTCTCATAAACTAGAAAGCACATCTGAGAACCACTACAGCACAAATCACCAGTGTGGTTTAAAAAGCTGTCTGCAGCAGCTATTCTTGATAACTTCAATACACAATTTGTGGCTGTTTGGTTGAGTTTTTAGCCACTTCACATTTGAGTGTGTGAATGTGTGTGTGCATGGGTGAATGACTGAATGTAGTGTAAATTGCTTTGGGGTCCATGCAGACTAAGTGAGGCCCTATACAAATACAGGCCATTTACTTCCAATAGGAAAGTCTGAAGTACCACCCTGCAGGTGAGGCTTTGTGTTTCACCTGTTCAGATTCAGATTTGCACCCGTGGTCACAGAGGCGCTGCATGGCATCTGACACACACGTGTGCTAAGAAACAATCACTAATGAGTGTTTTATCCATCCATCATTTTCCACTTAACCTTATCAGGGTCACAGCGGGGCGGAGCCTGTCCCAGCTACCACAGCGAGGCGAGGTGCACCCTGAACTGGTCACCAGTTTGACTCAGGGCTAATACAGAGAGACACAACCATTCGCCCTCACGCCTACGGGCATCTCAGAATCACCTGTTGATGTAACCCTACTAACCCCACGTCTTTGGACTGTGGGATGAAGCCGGTCTATCAGAGAGAACCCACACAGACACGGAGAGAACATGCAAACAGAACGGCCAGCCAGCTGGTGGAGTCGAACTCAGGACCTTCTTGCTGTGTTTGTAATACCTCCAGTGAGTCTTTCACATCACTGTGGAGGAACTTTGATCCACTCATCATGTCGTGGAAGTTTTTTGCATAGACTTCAAACACCTGATGAGCAGTTTTTGATTGAATTTAATATTACACTGCAGCAGAGAAAGAACAGTCTGGTCAGACGCCCTGAGCCGTTGTCTGCAACCATGGGCGCGGTGCTTTTTGTTTTCCTCTTAACAGAGTCAGGCTCACCTACTTCAAGGGTCAGAGAGCGGTCTCTTCTTCTCCAGTGTGTTTGAAGTGCCTGGATGTGCCAGTCTACATCTAACTTACAATACTCAGCTGTGTGTGGAGGGAATCCTTTCTATCTCTCTAACTGTATGTATACCATTGTTACACTAAGGTGAAAGAAATTTCCATCACAACTTGTATTTGGTATTTTGTCTGGTTATTGTCGTCTAAATCGGAATTTGTTAGATGATCTCAAAACAGGCAAATGAGACAAATATGCAAAAAAATAAGAAATCAAGAAAGAGGCAGATCCTTTTTCACAGCGCTGTAATTCAGTTTATTTACACAGCGCCAAATCACAACAACAGTCACCTCCAGGCGCTTTATATTGTACAGTAGATCGCACAATAATAAATACAGAGAAAAACCCAACAATCATATGACCCCCTATGAGCAAGCACTTTGGCGACAGTGGGAAGGAAAACTCCCTTTAACAGGAAGAAACCTCCGGCAGAACCAGGCTCAGGGAGGCGGGGCCATCTGCTGCGACCGGTTGGGGTGAAGAAGGAAAACAGGATGAAAGACATGCTGTGGAAGAGAGACAGAGATTAATAACAGATATGATTCGATGCAGAGAGGTCTATTAACACATAGTGAGTGAACAAGAAAAACTCAATGCATCATGGGAATCCCCGGCAGCCTACGTCTATTGCAGCATAACTAAGGGAGGATTCAGGGTCACCTGGTCCAGCCCTAACTATATGCTTTAGCAAAAAGGAAAGTTTGAAGCCTAATCTTGAAAGTAGAGATAGTGTCTGTCTCCCGAATCCAAACTGGAAGCTGGTTCCACAGAAGAGGGGCCTGAAAACTGAAGGCTCTGCCTCCCATTCTACTTTTAAATACTCTAGGAACAACAAGTAGGCCTGCAGTGCTGTACCTAATAAACTGTCAGTCATGGATGACCCTTATGTTAATGTTAAAGGCAGTTAAGAAGAACCCAACACGCGATGTTTGGAGCGTTCGACGTGCCTCGTCATCCATCTTTCCATTGGTGTCTTCAGTTATGATTCTGTTGATGTTTTATGTTTTACAGCTGTTTTCTCACAGCGGTGATTCATACGCTCCTCGAGCCCGTTTCACCCCACTACAAACTTCCTCAGTGACAGCTGCTCCTGTGATAATCACTCTGTTCGGCTAATAACAAGCATCTCCACAGCGAGGACGCCGCAGACAGCGAGCGAGATGTTGAGACAAACGGAAGCGTACCTGAGTGTGAACGTGTGCCTCAGAAAATGACTCAGTGTGATTGTTTGTTCTTTCTGAGCAGCCAGAGAGAAGCTGATGTGTACCTTCAATAAGGTTCACCTATGGTCTCGCATCTGTCTGCTCCCAGGTCTTATAATGCGACAACTGGAGCCAGCTTTGTGCTCGTAGCTGTCACTGTGGCTCGCAGCATGTCACACTAGCATGCTGACAGGGTTCAGCTAAAAATAATCCTGAGCTCACTCCTCGCCCTGAAACAAAGCAAACAGTCGTCACTTAGACTTCATTAGCAGTAATTAGCAGCTGGATATCCTCCTCAGCAGATGTCATTTAAACTAACTACACATAAAAATATTAATAATCAAAAAACATGGAGTCACCAGAGTCCGGACCGTGACAGATGTGGAGTCACACTTGTGGTTTTCAGGGGGCTCGGTCTGTGACGCAGCATTTTGAGTTTATTTTGTATTTTTGATTTTCATATGTTAAATTGCAATAATGTTAAGTTCTTGTGATAATTAGTTGGGTTTTATTCTAGTTCATGTTTCATCCATGTGCCTGTGTTTATGTGTACTGACGTCCTCTCTCTCGTCTGTTTCCCTGCTTCCTTCGCCCCATGTTTCATGGATTTCATGTCATCAGGTTCTGATTCATGTTCACAGTTATAGTTGGTGTTTTTCCATGTCTGGCTTTAGCTTTCCCCAGTTCAGATTATCGTTTAGTTTCTCCTCTGTTCACCTTTTGTGTTTCACATCAGCCTGAATGAAGAGCTTGTGTTGTGTTAAGCTGTGGTCCTGTCCTTTGGGTCTGCTCCTCAAACACACCGCCCATCCCGGCCATGACAACGTAACATTAATTCTTTTACCTGTAAGTCAGGTACAGATATAGATGCATTTTAAAATGTATACATGCACATATATAAATGATTGCTTCCATGACATTTTGGACTTTTTCTTTGACTGGTTTTATCTTTGTTCTGTTTCCTGTTTTTTGGGGATTCTGCTGATGTTTTATTCTCAACATGCTGCTTCCTGCCTTTGGCTTCTCTGCAGTGTGTATGGAGCGTGCTGCGATGCATCTGATTCGAAGCTCATACAAACTTTAACAAATAATGTTGAAGTCGAGCAGGAACAACAAATTTGACAAGATCCAAAAATCATTTGTTAGTTTTAGTTTTTGAAACTCTGCTTTTGTTCATTTTAGTTAAGACGAGTGCTTTAGTCTCACGTTTCGTTGTAGCTGACTCTAATAACCTCAGACGGACTCCCCAAGGAGAAATCGCTGCTTTCAAGTTTTGTGAAGTTAAAATTTCCGAGCTGTGTTTGAAGTCGTCTCTTTACAGTTAAAGAACCCAGCAGTATCCTGCTTTCCTGTGGGTTAAAGATCAAACCTCACACCTGCACGGTAATTTCACCGCAAAGCTCCGAGTCCTTCGGACAGAAACCCCGCCGGGTGAAGCAGGCACGAAGGAAGGAGTTTTAATTTCCATCCGCACCATGAATTATGTTCGGCTCCTGCGAGGCACGATTGTGAAATGCAAATAGAAGCTGCAGAAAATGACAGAATAAAGAGCGAGAAAGCAGCGGAGGTTTCCTGTGTTCTCGTTGTATCTCCTGAAATGACCTTTACTAAAAAGCTCCACCTCAGGCTGCAGCCACACACTTTCTGAGGATAAAGTATTCCTGGAGAGCATTCCCAGCTTAGGAGTCATTTATGAAACTTTCAGGGGAAACTTGTATCTCAGGGCAGAAAGGAGAAGGATTTACAGAAGGCGACGAAATGTTCTCAGTTTATCAGAAGCTGGAGGACTGACGCGTCTGTATACAAATGAAGTGCCGTCTGTACTGCTGCATAAACAGGTACAGCCACAGGGGCGGAAAACTCTGACATTCTCTAATTTTACTAAACACATTTTCTTTTTCCCTCTATTTAAAAATCACAACGACATATTTACTAATTTATTTAGACTCATTTTGAGTCAGACACAGAGAAGCATGTGGATTCATAACAGCATGCAGGGAACAGATGAATGACGGCTCCCGTCCTCCTGCGTTTGCAGCAGAAGCCGTCATCGTGCCCAAACGAGCGAACGTGAGCTAAATGGATTTAAGCCGTTTGTTTCTGTGAGGGAAATGAAATTCAGGCAGCTGCAGAGAAAACATTCCCTGTAATCAGGGAACAGTTCCCACAAATCCCACAACACACGCTGAAATGGAGAGGCCGTGTCCTGTAAGGGAGGTTTCTTCATACGGCACGTTTCAAAGAGGAAATGCACAAACTGCTTTACAATCCTGAGACACGACTATGAAAACAGTATAAACAGCTGTGAGCTGGTCCCACTGGGAGGGGGCTGAAGCTGAACTGGGACTGGACTGGGGTAGTATGATATCATGAGGTCTGGAACGGTTAGAGTGAAACAAATAACGGCAAACTTGCTTCATGATTGAGGGAATTTGATCACATTTGGAGGACTGAACACAGCAGCAGAGTTTGGCTGGACTTTGGAGGAAAGGAGATGTTCTCTGTACCATAAACAGACACATTTGTGGCAGTTTATCAAAGTTAATCTTCATCACCAAACATACTTGCCAACCTTGAGGCCTCAGAATTAGGGAGACATTCGGGGGGGTGTTCAGGCTGCATCCTCCTGAGGACCCTTCGTGGTCTAAGTGGGCCGGGTCCTCGGGAGGCCGGAAGGGAGCGACTGTGAAATTGGACGCTGTAGCCTTCAGAATAACGTCACCGCTGTCTCGGTGGAGTGAAACTCGGCCGTCTGCTCCTTGCTATCTAAAATATAACCGGACACTGGCGTAAACTCTCACACTTCTGTTTAATCAGTTTCCTGTTTGACGTTTATTCAGCTGTGTGAAAACCCAGAGGAACCCAGCCGGGGGATTAATGAAGTTTTATTTAATCTAATCTAATAACTTTAATCTCAGCCAAACCGATTTACTCAGGAACAAATAAAACGCTGAAAAAAGCCAAACAATAACATGTTTAAGTTATCTAAGTGATTTATATATCATGTTTAACCTGAGTAGCGAAAGACCGCGGGGGTCTGGAAACGTTGTGCCGGGGGTTCGCTGCTCTCTCCAGCTCAGATATCTGAAGTTTACACAGCTACATTGTCGCCTGAAAATATGTTAAAAGTTTATTTTGCGACCCAGAAAGATTAATAAGAGTAATATTAAAACTAAGTAGCTGCTGCCATTGTTGGAAACTGGAATTGGCTGGGCCGCGCTATGAATTCTGGGATATGGTTTTTCAATTTTGTTGTCCGGGTAAAACATGGGGAGAAATTCGGGAGAATGGTGGCTCCGGGAGATTTTCAGGAGGGGCACTGAAATTGTCACGGCTCGGTGGCCCGTGGAAAAGGGATGGACTCAAGTGCAGTTTCAAAACCGGAGGCTTGAGGTGCGGTGTAACAAAAGAGTCTTTATTCACAACGCTTGGAAGCTAACAGAAAACTCAGACTATTATTAAGGAACGTAAACTAGACGTCTGAGGCAAGAGAAACTATGACCATAACAAAACTATGACTAGATAGCAGCGACGACTGGCTGCAGGGACTTGGCAGGGGAAACTGTGGCTGGCCAGGGCACTGAAACAGAGGAGAGAGCAGTCAGGGGAATCCAACAGAGAGCTGCGAGTTAATCCGAGAATAATTACACTGGACTGCCTTACGTGCTTGCAGGTGGAGGCTGCTTGGAGGGGGAAGGCAGGAGACGAAGGTCCAGGTGGGTACTGCATGCAATGCAGGGAGGCAGGCAGGAGAGATTGGCAGTTTGAAAGGGGAGACGTTACCGGCAGCTGCAAACCAGAATCCAGGAGAGCTTGTACAGATGAGACTTGGTAGGTGGGTTCCAGATGCTGACGAGAAAACAGAGGAATTAGGTAAGTACACACGATGATACACCAAGGTACAGACGTGAGGCCGAGAACTGACTAAAGTTGGCAGATAATCTGGCGAAGACTAGTTGTGTGCGCAGGTCATAAATACTGCCGGTGTGATTGCCATCAGGTGAGGAACAACAAAGACTCCACCCAGAGAGGAACCGATGCAGTGGAAAACTACCCAGACCATGACAGAAATTTGGGATTCTCCCGGAAAAATCGGGAGCGTTGGCATGTATGTCGCCAACTGGAACCCATTCTGTCACAAATCGATAGCGCACTGACTCTGGTTGTTTTATGTCATGGTCTGCAGTCTGGTGACTCCATGTTTGTGTTTGTTGATTATTTCACATGCTTTGACTTGGTGGTTCCTCGTGGTTTAGTCCGCTCCCTAAGTTCTTGCCTATTTCCTGATTTCCCTGTGTTACATCTCGTTTTCCTGGTTTCTATGTTCATGTATGTCTGCTCTGTGCCTTTCCCGTGTCCCATGCTTCAGGTCTCCATGTTCGCTCTGTTTCCCCTCTCTGTCGTGCCTCCTTGTCAAGTCTGTGTCTTGTCTGTCTTGTGTTTCCTGTTTTACTTTGATAGTCTCGTGTCCGATGTGTTCAGTTTTGCTTCCCCTGTGTCTCCTTACGTCGGATTAGTCCCAGCTGTGTTCCCCTCCTGTTTCCCATTCCCTCGTTACTCCATGTCGTATTTAAGCCCTGTGTTTTGCTGTGTGATTTATCTCATTTTACCTCAGTGTCGATGCACCAAAAGTGCTAAAAGAAAACAACCGGCCACAACTGGCTGCACACTTGGTCCCCGCCTTCAAAGCTACATCACCAGTTCATTTCAATGAGGAGAAATCGTTTAGAAGAAGCAAACATGATTTATTGAAAAGTTATTAAATACAAACTGAACGTTTCATTTGCTTCGTTTGTCGTAACGATTATGAAATAATACAGTGAAATAAAATAAGGTCATTCTTAAACAGCTCGTGTAAACCTTTGTTATTCTCCTTAAAGCTGCACTTCAGTCACACATGAACTGAGTCACTGAACACCAGCAAGAATACAGGAGCTGCACCGTACTTTTCAGCATCACTCTGAGACAGGATGCTTATCTTTAGAGACTTTACTCAAATGTAAAGCAGCCGTGCATGTTTATGTGCATGTGGAAGGACGTATGCTGATAAAAATAAAAACTCCCAGGCTCCGCATAACTTCCTTATGTTGACTTTTTTAGAAGCGAGGCTCTCTTCCAGCGTTAGGATGCAGACTGTAGCAGCACTGTGCAATTTCTTCACTGCACTGATGTCTTTTAAAAGCTGGCTGCTGCTGATATGCATAAGCCTGTTGATGCAGCGTATATCAGTTATTCTGCCCTGTCTGTCACTTCCACTCATACAGAACAACATAATTCACAAAGCCGTTCTTAATAACCTCCCGTGTTATTTATTGTCACTTCTGAGTCCCAGAAATATGGATTACTGTAGAGTGCACATTCACAATGAAGCATTAGCTTTGATATCCAGTATATGAATACAGAACAGTCAGCACTGCTGCCTTTCTTAAAGCGCTGCTTAGTCAGCATTGTTTTGTAATGGCTCCATCTGTAGAAGACCCTGAAAGTTGCTGTAAGAATCGTTTAAATTCGACCTTTTATTGCACACAGACTCATGCTGTGCGCATCAATATGAGAGTAGAACTCAAGTAAGTGTGACCTTTTCAGTAAAGGACTTAATGTGGTCAGTGACAGCAGCTGACCTGGAAACAACAGAATCTGAAACGTGTCGTCTTCATTGCACATGTCAAACTGTTCCCAGGTTTACATGCAAACATCACTTTGATGGGAACTTTCTGCTCCTACGTTAATATCCAGCATAACACTAATTTTTCTCTGCATTTTTACAGGTCTCTGTAGCTGACAGGTGGATGGTGACACAGGCGGCTGTAGCTGCTAGCTGTCTTCTAGCTTCACCTGAACTGGACCTTTGGACCAGGTTTGTGCTGTTGGAGCTAGTTTGGGCATTTTGAATGACATCATCGGATAAGTGATAGGTGGCGGATAATTGATCAGTCTGTCCTAGAGTCTAAGCTCCAGTTTTAGTGATTTTAAATGCTTAAGCAGATATTTGTGTTTGTGTCACAGTCTATGGATGCTAACCAGGCTAGCTGGTGTTGGCTAACATCCACAGACTTTACCCTCTTGTCTACAGGTGGTCGCTTCTGGCAACAAAACCCAATAAGGGGCAGCCAGAATGTTAAATCTATAGTGATATCGATCTTATATATGTTTACTGTAAAGCTTATGGAACAAAGAAAATAAAATGTATAAAAATACCTTGCTCGAGCATGCTAACACTGAGCACAGATTAAACACAGGTTAGGAATTAGGATCCTGTTTTAATACCATGAATCCATCGCTGAAGGAAAAAGTGTAAAGCATGAAAAATGATCCTTTTAACCAACAACTGTCACCGTCTGGCGATTGGTTCCAAATATTTCTACATTTCAGAAACGCAGGACTGGAAATATGGGACACTGGGAGGTTTTCCCCGCTGGTAGCTATTTATGCTAATGTCTGTATGCAAAAATATACATCTAAAACAGCAGCGAGTAAGAGCTGTACTTTGAAGACTGTCCCAGTCAGTCGGGACGTGTGGGTCAAGAAGAGTCTTATTTTTCCAGTTACTGAGTTTGTGACGTTGTTCCAGTCAATATCAGGAACGGAGCAGAGATTTGGACTTTATCTCAAGTTTAAAAAGGGAGAAATAAATTGTGTCTGTTCAGTTTAACTTCACTAATATGAAGATTAGCTGCCCAAAACCCCGGGATCAAAACACCAGACCTCCCAACAGCCAGGAAAACATCGACATCTGCCAGACCTCCCCTGGAGTTTATCCTCATGATAAACGCTGCTTTCAGGCTGCAGGAAGTTCAAAGCTGTGTTTGAAATAGCTCTCTGTACGAGGGAGCGGCACCAGCACAGCCCTCCGTTTATACGGGACATATTGCCACCAAACGCTGCTTACGATCTCCCTTCAGCGGGCGAAAGGTCAAACCTCACGCCATTTCCTTTCCGATATGACGTCTAACAGAATTATTACATGCGAGGAGCACAAGCTGCGAGAGCGATGTCAAAAAGATCAAACGGGGGCTGCAAAGCCTGAGATGTCCTTTTACTGAAATGCTATCTCATGATCCACCTGGGGCCACATTCTCAAACTTTCTGCAAATACTCTTAAACTTAACCTAAAAAAAACTCAGGGAAGTACTCCCAGTTTGAGTCTGGGAGCTCAAAGTAATGGACTGAGATAAAAGTTTAATGTCGCTGAGAGAGCGGCCGGTGGAAAGTGTCGAGAAAGCTCTCACGGACGGCGAGGACGACAGACTCTCTGATAAAGAGAGTACATGCATTCTGTGCTGCTGACTTCAATTATCCACTTTTATTAATTGGACAGAGAAAATATTGGTTGAATTGACGAATAAGAAGCTATTTGGGTTCAAGCATCAGCAGCAGCGCCAATGCTTCTTACAGATCTGCACTGAGGAGGACTAATGAGGAGCTAAAGCAGGCGATAGGGGATGGTCTTCTCGGGGCATGCTGAGCTGCAGCTTTTTTCACTGCAAAATAAAAAAGTCCATTGGCTAGATTTTTTTTTTTTTCCAATTTTAGGAGAAACTTGGTCAACTAGCTTTAAAACTTTTAAGAAAACAACTTCAAAGAAAGGTAAAATCTATCCAGGGCTGTGCAGAGCAAATAAAAAGACCAACAAATAAAAAAAGGCATCGATTCAGTCGGTGAAATTAAGTTTACCTGCTGAATTTTAACAGCGAGCTCAACCTGTATCAGCAATGTAATTACACTCAGTCAGCAGCAGAAGTCGAACACAGAGGCCGCCGAGCGTCATCGCCGGGGTCTCTGTGGAACAAACGTCTGTTCTTCTTACAGAGATGGAACTCGTCCAGAGGCAGCCGGACT